>NW_008651152.1:0-125227 GCF_000695815.1 Acanthisitta chloris
TTTTTTTTTTTTTCAAAATGCATATAAATGCCCTGTTTTCAGAAAGAGAAAAAAAAAATCAAAAAAACTGTTTGCAAATTCCACTTATGAAGTGTTGAACTATCTCTGTTGAACAAACAATTCAGTGTTCGAGGTCTATGTACAACTGCACACCTAACAAGTGGGATGCTTTGACTTCAGGAGAGATAATAGCATACAGAGGCTTTAACCTTAGGTCATTTGACTGAGCACTGCCCAATTTGCCATAGATTGAGAGTCATTTGTCTGTGATGGCTTCATTGTCCTGTGTGAAATGAGTTAAAGGCTTCAGTTTGCTTCACAGAGGAGAATTCTACATGTTACAAGTGTCAAAAGATGTTGATGACTCTTCCAGTGGAGATATTAACATTTGTGAATGGAAGCAGATGCCATCCTTCTGTTCAGGAAGGACACAGACAATGGAGAGTAGAGACACTTGTGCTGCTCCTGCCCCTGCAAACATGGCCAGTGCTGCTACACTGTTGAGACAAAAAAATGCCTCTTTTATTTAAATTTGTCAGAAGGAAAAGCAGGAGCTAAAATAACTTAATAAGGAGTAAATAATGGCTAAGGAGTAAGAGCTAAGTTCTACCCTGTGATAAGCCTCTATTTGTGCTACTCTGAAGGTCTCTGGAGCTGTGAAACCAAATAGGGAGCATGGGTTCTGTGGGCTTAGAGGTTTCATGAGCACCTCTGGTCCTTCATGGCATTATCTGTTCCCAATTCTGCATTGTTTCCCACTCCTTGGTTATCAGCAGACGCTGGCTCTGAGCAGTGGCCTGTAGCTTTGCTGGGCTGGGCTACCTACCGGTGTAATGCTGCTGGCCACAGCTCATTTGATGCTGTTTTGTCACTGGTCCTGCAGCACAACTAGTAGGCTTTATCTAGAGACTTATTTCACTCCTTTCTAGTTCCCTGTTGAGAAACTGCCATTTGCTCATGCAGAATTGCAATGGAAAATGTCAAGTCATTTTGAATTTGCCGGATCAGGAGAGGAAGGGAGAAAGCCCCATAACAGAAATAGATTTCATGAGGGTGAGCCAAGACAGGCATTTAACTCCTCTTCATCGTATGGTTTTATTATGTAATGCTTTAAATACAGCAAAGAAAGACAGGCGGCAGTCAAAGAGCAGGAGAGGACAACAGCCACTGGAGAACAGGACCATGTGGTCCCTAGTCAGTGGAGATGAGTAAGAGGGAAGGAATACAGCCACAGATGTCATAACAGTAACAGAGTACAGGACTGACCCAAATTCAAGATTAAGAGCAGATACAGGGTTCATACCACATGATAACTTTTTTTCCCCTGCTCTCTATTTCTCATGTTGTTTTGCATTTATTTTCCTGTGTGGCTCCAGCACTGTTGTGATTTCTTTCCCTCAGGGATTGGCTTTCTATTCCTTCCAGCTACCATTGTACTTTTCATTTTTGTTTAAGGTTTAATGTCCTCTAGGTGTTAATGTAAAATAGCCTGAGATGGCTGTGTTTTTCACAAATCCTAAACTGCTACTTATCCTGTTTATGGCAGTGATACTGCTAAGAGACTAGGGGTATTAGATAATTACAGGCAAAATTACTTGTATTCTTGTTAAGTCTATAAATGTATAGATTAAAATACCTGTTAGTAAGTTGCATGAGCTAGTTTTTCAGCATTTCAAAAATAAATAAATCCAATTAAAAGAACAGTTCTCTGACTTCTCCAGTTACCTGGAGAGTCTGACCATGGAGATACTGTTTCACGTTAACAAAATGTTCTTGTTTACAACCCTACAAGTCCCAAAGTTATCATACTTATAAATAGGCAATATTTCACTGGCTTTAGATATTTCATTGTATTAGATCAGATGAGCTTCACAAAAGAGTCCCAGATAGCCAATTTTTTTAATTCTAGCAACGAGAAGTTCAGGACAATGCAGTTTTTTTGGTTATGATAACAGCAGTGATACAAGAAAAATCAGCTCATGCAAGTTAGTGCTGGATCTATGCCATTTTAGTACATCCCCTTGAATCTCTCTCTGTCTGTCTTTGCATTTATACTGTGTTCTTGCTATTCAAAGTCTGTTTACATCACTATGTTGTTTTGCTTGTGAGGTTGTAGTGAGGCTAAAGACTTGATTCTCCAGGTCGTTAAGTACTTCTTGTGTTGTGCTGTACACCTTCAAATTCTATAGCTTGAAGCACTCAATACTTTGCAAGATCCTACCATTCTAGAAAGAGAAAGGCACTCCAAGTGTTTGGCAATTCTCTGATGAAAGTCACTATAGGCTATAGAAGTGACAGGTGCAAATTTTATTATTATTCAGGCACAGTACCAGTAACATCTATTTCTGCATTTCAGTTATTCCTCAGAAATTTAGAGACATGGTTCTCTGTCACCAGAGGTAAGATTTTTAGTATCTCTATCTCACAGTTTTTACCTGTTACTTATTTGTCTCTTTGTAAAAAATGATTCTCCCAGCTTTCTTCTGAGGCCTTGGAAGATGGAAGCGTTTATTTAAGAATTAAACCCATTAGCAACTATTATATAAAAATTACATACCTATTCTATTCACTTTTCCTCCTCCTAAAATATAAAGTCTACATGAATAATTATCCTGGTAGTAGTTTTGCAGTCTTGATGTAGCTGGAGTTTGTTGAAATTTCTTTGAACTTTTCACAAGAAGTAGTAGAATATTTTAAATTAAATTTCTCAAAACGATCTAAACATGGAAATAATCTCATGCTGTCTTTTGTCATACATTTGGAAAAACTAGTCATCCTTGTCGAGTCCGGCTGCAAAGTCAGTTTTTTTACAGACTGAACACTGGTACAAGGGACTTGCATGTCAATCATCTCAGTTACTGAAAAATAATGCTAGACTCCACTACTCTAGACTCTTTTTCTAGTTAGCGGAGAGGGCAAGCAACTCCCCAGGGCAGTTCATCCCTACAAAAAGACCATTTTTACGATGGAGTCAGTTTTTCTCTGGAGGCACTTATCTTTCTTGACTATGAGCTACGTAGATAATAAACCATGTTTCAATGTTAAAAAATAATCTGAGTTGATTCTTCCCCTGAAATCATGTGTTAACAGAGTCGAATAATATGCTTTTGGCATCTGAGTTGAAGAGCACTGTAATTAGTCATTATCTCTGAATCATTATTCAAGCAAACCTGTAAGGGAATTGTTCCTGATTAATAGTTGCAGGACCAAGATCTGTAAGAATCTTTGTAGGAGAGACTGTGATCTCTGCTGCTTTAATGAGTTTTAGTTCTGAGATTCATTATAGCTGAGCTGGTCTTGTGAGTGGCCCTGAAAAATGATTTCTCTCCGAGTATGCCGCCAGCACTGAGCTGGATAGGTATTTGTAAGGGGCTCTTGCAAACATAATTTTTTATTTTTGTTCCTTGAAGTGGAGTCCACTTTTGTTTCTTTTATCATGCTTTTTGGTGTTCCTTTTGTAGAATGTGTGAGAGACTGGGCTAAAACCACATAATTTTATTACCACTTTTGTTTCTTTTATCATGCTTTTTGGTGTTCCTTTTGTACAATGTGTCAGAAACTGGGCTAAAACCACATAATTTTATTATTGGCTATGTAAATCAGAGTAACTTCACTGGCCGAAAACAGCGTCCTACTGTTCCATTACAAGATTGAAGTAATGATTGAGGTCTTTCCTTACACTTGTATGTATGGTTCTCCAGCTCAGGAGACTTGTTCTTGTAGTCTACTACAGAAAATGGAGAAAGGGAATCCTCTGTGTGTCTTTCTACTATTGATATAACTGAAACAGACATGCCTAGAGGATATATGAATAATTTGTTAGAAACATTAAACGTTTGATGGCAACTGAGAATTTAATGTAAATTTAAAGTTTATCTGTACTGTAAATATAGTCAATAAGAGTATATATGAAGATTAGAAAGGGGAAAAAAGACAATTATCTTAGTAAATGGTGGGGAGTTTTGTTATTTGAGATGTTGACCTTTGACAAAGTAACAGCACATCTTAATGGTTTGTTCTTATATCCTTTGATTTTTATTCTCTTTTAGAGTTTCCTTTTCTTTTGATAGGTGTTTCAGGTCTTAGCAGTAGGGTCTCAAATGTTGGTTTTCATTTCAGAAGCAGCTGGTCTGGCATGAGATAAGCTAGAGAGATCACTCTAATTCCTTTATTCCTCTTTTTCCCCTTCTGTTTTTAATGTTTTTTCTTTCCCACTTAATTTTTTCACTCCTCTTCCATTAGCTATACTTTCCCCTCTGAAAGGGCAACCTCAAGGACCTTACTGGTCATCTTTCTACAATATGTAGCTTGACTGATATGTCTCTGATTCAGGCTTTATACTATGAAGTACACTGGGGTTTTTTTAAATCTGTAAGTGCTTGCTCTTTGCTGAAACCCAACAATGTGTGTGTGTTCCTTTTAACCCACAGTGTGGTTTTAGCACAATGTGTTAGTGTTTAAGTTGTGTGAACTTGACTACTTTAAGTTATCTTCTATTTTAAAATATCCTGTCATGGAAAAACTTCATCCTCCACCATTTAGTCACAAAAAGGTGTGTTGGGTTTGATTTGGGTTTTTCAGCCTCATTTAACATTGGCTTAACACTCACAAGAGTACAGATCTTGTAAAATCAGGTGACAATTGATACATTCTGCCTTAGTATGGCTGAGATTTGAAATTTGCATCTATAGTTGAGTAAGAATGTCAGCTGCTGAAGGCTGGGAGAGATTTGGGTTCTGAAGGTTTCTAGATTGACCTTTGTAGAATTATCTACTGCAATAATCTCTTTAACATGCTACTTTAAATAGAAATTAGAGAGTTACTCCATTAGTCCCATCCTCTTTGTTGTCTTTTATTCCAGAAAGGCTGTCTGACCAAGCTCACTTTGAAAAGTAGTACACTTTATTTCCTGGAAAAAAATGAATGGAAAAGATTAAAACCCAAAATAAATTATTTTGTTCCCCTTGACAGCTTCCTATAGCAATGTCTTTCACAGAAGGAAAGCAAAGACTCAATGCTCAGAGCATCTCAGTCACAAAATCTAGAACACAGTAATTTCTGAATGGGATCTTAGCTCTGTCTAGGCCTGTTTATGGCAGTAGTTTCCAGCTGCTTCCCTCAAAACTATTCTAGGTGAGAGAGATGTCATGAGAAAGCAGCTGCACATGTAAAAGTAGAATTTGTAGTGCTGTTTAAGTTTTCTTCCCCAAGAAATATGTAGTAGTATCTTTGAGTATGTGTACACATGAATATAAATATACACATATGTATACATATGTAGTCTTTCGCTCTTAACTATCACTACTAAACTTGGATTCTTTTAATTCTCCTTGTTGCTATGTTAGAATTGTCTGTTCTTCAATAAACTGTCAGGAATGTCGTTTTAGAAGCTAATTGAAGACTACAGAAAGGGAAAAAACTTTAAACATTGATGTACCTTGCTGGTCAAACTTCAAATTTTTCTAACTTTTTTCAACAGATTATTTCATTCTTCTGGGCAAAAAATAAAATGCTGCTTCACCCACATGAATTACTAAATTGACAGAAAAGAAACCCAGAAGGGAAAGTGTATATTATCTAGTTAATACGCACTGGACAGAAAGAATTAATTTGAAGAGTGTTTCATACAAAAATAATAATGCCATACGTGCAAACCTCAACTTGTACATGGGAAGGACTTGGATCCATTTGTTTCCATATTTATTTTTTTAAATCATGTACTCCCTATGCTATCAGTGCTATGTCTAAGACAGTCATGTTGTGACGGTTCACCTGAGCACTCTGACCTCAAGTTTGGATAGGCTGTCCTCAGTATTATTGTAGATTTATATTGGTTTATGTTCTAATCTTACGCTTTGCAAATACAAAATTTGATATAAATGAGAGCAAATCTGAATTTGTTTTCTGGTTTAAAAATACAAGGTATTCATAGAAGTACTTCAGAAGGACTGTTATTTTTCTTCTTTCACATCACCTTTAGTAATAGTACAGAATTTAGTGGTAATCTGGGGAAACCTTGAAATTGTCTGATTTTTCGGAGGGCAGATGGTCTCTGACAAAAGTCTGATTCCTATGCATTGCCATGAGGAAATCTTGAAAAATCTTAATCTTTATTTAGAATAGCAAGCAATTTGCAGTGTTCATGCAATTGTAGCATAAAACCTTGTAAAAACAGGTATGATTCACAAGATGTGAAGTGTGAAAATGAACTGTATGATATGAAAGAATAAAAATGCTTGTATTTTGCAGTTCAGCTGTCTTCTAATGAGCAATGCAATTAAGTTTGGCCTTGTTAAGTAGGTGCTTGAAAAATAAGTCAAGTGATGCAGTAATTATGAACACAGAAAAACAATCCCACCCTCTTTTAAATAGCAATCAAAATATTTATGTGGAGAAGTTGTTATTGTGGAGTTTTTTTATATGTATTCTAAAATCCTTAGGCAGCTAAGTTGAGAAAAACCCAGTGTGCAAAAACACAGGTTTGGAAGGTTTGAGGAGGTATTCAATGCAAATCCATCAGTATCTCAGTTTCAAGAATCCACAGGGGAATGATTTCAAGAATATGTAAGTTTATAATAGGAACAAATTATACTTCTACCAAATTGCAAGCAAATTGAGCATAAAAAGTGAATAATGGCTTTTCACACTGGGTATTTGTTTCCAATTAACGCAGAAAACTTAGCCAGCTCTAAAGTAATAGATGATACTTAAGTTAAACATTAATAATGAAAACTGATTTCTGGACAGTGCATTGTATGATCATGAAAACATTGGCTTTAGTTAATTGACAACTTGCTGGGTTCCCTGCCACACTTTTGTTTTACTCATTGTCAACAATTTTTTTTCTCTAGTACAGCAACATTAAGAGCAAGAGCAAAATGTAAGAAGCACTGTTAAAAGTGTTCGATGGAGTGGCATTTGGTTTAACTTCAGCAGTGTCACAGGAGTTGAGAGCTCATTTACCCATTGCCATTTGGAATTTGTAAAGCAATCTGTAAACAACAGCTTCTGTCCAAGTAACTTGCCTGTTTTGTAAAATTCTACTTTTTCAGTGATGTGAAAGAGTTGGTGTTTGGTTTATCTCCCATTGTCTTTCTCACTGTCACTAGTGGTCACTATGGAACACTTCACTCAGGTTCAGACAAACTTATACCTCCTATGAGACAGGAGGTGGTCTGGGCAGCTCTTTCACTGGGGACAGTGGAGCTGTTCCTGTCAGAGCTATACTGAGCATCACCTGTAAAAAAATCTCAAAGTCTGGCCTCTGCCCCAGCTAAGAGTTGCATGGTGGAGCAAGAAAAATTAGCAGATCTTCATTTGGCATCCTCCTGCCTCTCACTAGGAAAGCATTGTAGCACACTTCTTAATGCTGGTTTATCTCATGGTTGGAGTTGTAAGCCCACATGGAAAAAAACACAGTTTGAAGGGCTTGAGGCAGTAATGCTAGACTGCATATTTCAGTAAAAATATTTAATTGTGCCATTAAAGGATTTTTGCCCTTCTGTTTTACATAAAGAAGCATCTCCATACTGTTTATCTTCTTCCTGGACATGTCCAGCACTTTAGGATGTGAAGAAGCCTATTTGGAGAAACCCTGCAGTATATTATAGTGCTGTTATGCTTCAAAGTCCCACGTGAGAATTGAGAGTCTTTGGACTTCTGGGTGTAATGTCTGTCTCTATTCAGAAAGGAATGGTGTGAAATGCTCAGGAGAACTCTGTTGAACAGTAGTCTTATTCAAGGCTACATTCACTGACTTAATGCCTAAATTATGACTGCTGTTGTCTTTCAAGATAAATGTGTGTGCAGCATACTAGAACCATGTAATTGCACTGTTAATGGCATGTATTCAAGAACCTCCAAGAGATGGGCAATAATATCTGAATTTTACAAAGGAATCTCAGAATCCGATATGTCAAAATCTGTGTTATTTGATCTTATATAAGTAAACATTTCAGATTTGATCTATAGCTGTGATTGTGATGTAGGTGAGTATCAGGGCTCTGTACATGTGCACATAATAATCTATTCCATGGCACTCTGTATAGACAGAACAATGAACCAACTAGAGCAGGTTCACAACCTTCAGCCAGCTTCAAAATAAAGCCTTTGACTAATGTATGTAGGAGCTTTCCAGATGAAAATACTGGACTGTCCCAGAGACTCCCTCTGGCAGCTCCTGTGGTGCATTGCCCAATTTATAAGAACAGATCTGTGCTTAATTGTGTTGATTAACATCTGGCAATTTCAGTGATTTATCTGCATCGGAACTACCTAGAATTGACCAGAGTGAACATAAACTATGTAAACTAGTCATTAGAAACTGTTCTGTGCAGATGTGCAGCACCAAAAAGAAGCAAATGCAAAACCCACCCAAAACACAACAGCTTGAGATAGAGAGAATTGGGAATCACTATGACAGTAATTTCAATGAGACAGAAGAGCTTGCTTCATGTAGATGAGAGAGAAAACTCAAATGGATTGACTTGGCTTTTTCCTGTATGAAGTGTTTCAGATTACTTAGATTTTATTGGGTTTCTCTTTTCCAAATGTACCTTGCATTACCACTGTGACTGTTGATTTCTGATCCTTTGGGAAGAAAATTGCCTAAAGTCTCTTATTACCAACATTTAATTGACATTTTATTCATACAATTTATTTCAATTGTGGGACTTGAATGTCATTTAAACAGCAATTATTTTCCCTATACTATATGTTACCAACTACATAGGCAAAACATCCTGCATTACAATGAGTTCATTTAAAGGAAGATGATTCTGATTAGACAAAGAATGTTTGCAGAATAATTTGGTAGGGCAAGACTACAAAATGGATCATGAGATGGTTTGGGTGTTTCTGATCATGTGAAGTCAATGTAATGTTATTAAAATATTGAAGATAGGATAATCTGTACTGGGGGCTTAATATGGAAATCATGTATGGGACTTAAATATAACCAGGTCCCTGACTGCTGTGCTGTAGTGTTTTGACACTACACTGAAGCATCAAATACATTTGATTCTTGTTCTATCTTCTGAAATTATTACAAAATACTAGTAGTGATTATTGTACTCTGAGCACTTTGTTGCTAGGCACTGCCTTGAGCCTGGTGGTAAGTATATCATCAGATAGCTAAGATGTTTTTTAAAAAACAGAGTTCAATTTGTAAAGCAAAATTACTATATAGACAGTGATCAGGAATTGGAAGTCTTGCTGTTATTGGTTATGCTTTTCTGTTTCCTCTGTGGGACGTATCTTCAGAGTATCCTTTTCTGCTGGGGAAGAAGAAAACTGGTTAAAAGTACACACCTGCTTGTAAGAATACTTATAACATTGACATAATGGCAATGACAGAAATGCCAGCAGCAATGTTAGGATAGCTGAGTATAAGTGAAAAAATAGTTGCTCTCTTTCTGTTTCTTTGTGGGATGGAATGAGTGATGGAATCATCATGCTTTTCAGAACAAAAACTGGAAGTATTGGGTTTTGCTTTGGTGTATTTGGTGTTGCTGGAATTGGTTAAAACTGTTTAGGTCTTATGGAGCAGTCTGCACCTGTGCAGGTGAAGATGAAAACAGGTAAGTAGTTAATAACCAAAAAAAGTAAAGGAAGTGCAGTGTCTTGGAGTTGCTGGAATTGGTTCAAACTGTTTAGGTCTTATGGAGCAGTCTGCACCTGTGCAGGTGAAGATGAAAACAGGTAAGTAGCATTCTGCTGTCCTCGATGAACTCGTCTGGTCACATGCAAATAGTTAATGTGTTTGTGGGTTAGTTATCCTTGGGCACGGTAATTATCTCTAGGCTTTGAACTAATGACATAATCACCATAACTCTCTCAAAGGGGGTGGTGCTGAAATGACATCTTATTTTCAGATTTTAACACATGCACTTTATGTGTATCACACCTGAGGTTAAATTTCCCTCTGGCAGCTGGTGAGGTATCTGACCAGGCTGCCTTTTTCTGACAATCCATCCTTTTATTTTTTGAACTTACTTGAGCAAAATATGCTGAACTTTCTAAAAGGATCAATTTTTCTCATGAGTTATTACTGGAAGGTGATAATTATTTTATCAATACAAGACACAGTCAGTTGCATTTCAAATACCATCAAGGCTAGTTATCTGATCATACTCTCAGGCAGCTTTGGTTATTGGTTGTGTTTGATTTTTGGCACTTTGTGAGTTATTCATAATAGATGTGTAATACTGAATAAACTTCTCTGCTCAGGAGTGGCTGAGTTTTAAGCCCAGCTTGCAGCATGAGCCAGGCCATGTTTTGGGCAGATGTGCAGGAAGATTGCAGCCAGCTCTGGGATTGTCTCATGCAGCTGTCAAATAGCTGATGATACGCTGCTGTTTCCATCACTCATCCCTGCTCATTGCAGGAGATTTGTGTACTTGGCAGAACCAAGTGTTTTTCTCTTTCCTGGTAAAATCTTGATACCACCCCCTAATTGTTCCTGAAGACTTGTCCCAGCAGGTGTAATGGGCAGGGACCCATTTGTAAAGGGTTCTTGCTTGCTGAAGTTTAGGCTTTTGAGGGCTGCCAAAACTTGTCTCAGCTCAGTCCTTGTTTGTTGCAGTATCAAGTGTACTAGTGAAAGCAAAACCTTCTGTCCTTTGACCCAAAATTATGGGTTTTGAGGGCATCAGCAATGTATTACTTTGTCTCTGTGTGTCTACCAAAGACAAAGTGTCTTGTAAACTATCAGGGTGGATACTTTATGTAGTAAGATAACAATATGTATACTCTTACGTGGACAAATACTCTTGTGTGGTGATTCAAAGAGCAGTACTAATCTGTTCAAAATAAATGTGAAAATTTTAAAGCCTCTTAAGAAGCTTAAGGCACTAGTTTTTAGTGAAATTAAGTACCAGAGGTTGCCTAAAAGACCAATCTGTTTCCCTAGCACAAAGTAATAGTGTCAGATAAGATGACTGGAGATACTGGTGCCCAAAATAATACTAGATTTTTCATAGTAGCTTAAATTGCTGATTTGGGGTTGTGATGGTTGTGTCATGGATTCCAGGAAGGAACTGGTTAGCGTGCTCAGAATGACAGAAACCTGCATCTTAAAAGCAGCACAACACAGTGCTGATTTGGCAGTGATGAGATTGTGTGCTGTAAGCATGGCCAACTAAGTTTCTGCCTTCTTCACTGTACTCTGTGGCTGTAAATTCATTTGCTCTGGATGGTCAAAGTACAGATGTTAAGCCTTAAAAGAAAATTACTTTTTTGTTTTATTAATAAAGCAGGTTTTATTAATCTACCAAAGGTAGGATACATCATGCTTACTGACCTACCTACAGTGCTGTGTTTCAGCAACCATGTAGTAATGAATATATGAGGAACCATAAATTGCATGGCTTGGACTTGTCTCTGAGTGACTGTATGTAGAACTCTGATAATTCCCTTGCCTGATTCTTTGCCTACTCAATGCTCAGTGCATGGTTGAGCGATGTTTCTTTTCTTTTAGACTGCTTTATAAACATAATTAATTGCTTGTAAACTGTAATCAATTTAAGGATGTTTCTTTTCTTTTGGACTGCTTTATAAACATAATCAATTGCTTGTAAACTGTAATCAATTTAAACCTCAGCCAGCAGATTTACGTACCAATGGAATTTGATCTTTTTGGACATCCTAAATTTGATTTAAAGTTTTGGTTTCATCTTCTGTATTTCCTGCAGTTAAAAGTGAAACAATGTCACTGAAAACAGGTATAATCTTAAGTACAGTCTAGTAAAATTTAGGCTATCTGAATCTAAGCACAGAGCTTGTCTGTGCTTGGTCACTACAGACTTAGCTAAAATATGAAAATAACATCGTTGAATTTTCAATAGATATTTTAGGCTTTTCTTATTCTTCATAAATAAAAGGAAACTAGAGAGCAACTAGCCATCTGAAGTAGAAGCATAGGATAGATAAATTTTGACCTATTAGGTTATATTTTCTAGTGTATGGCTCAAGAATATCAGCAGCTATCTGTCTCACTTTCAAAGCTTCAGCTTTTTCCATTTAAAAAATCATGAGCCACCTAAGAAAGCATAAGTTTCATTTTAGTTGTTGATATAAGCCAAAGCTCATAATAAACCACTTGCAACCCAGAGTCACTTCCAAACAACTTACTGTGTAAATCATGAAATTCTTTCTTGTTGAAAGAATTCAGAATTCTTTTAGAAAATTAAGGAAGATGTATGTACTGCTGTCTAACATGAGTTTATGTAGACAGTTTGGGGATTTTCCCAGAGGAAATATCACAGTCATTCCATATCAGAGTTTCATACATAATACCAACTTTAGTGCATATCTCTATTCATTTGATAGTCTTATGCATGCTATTTTCAGTAATATACATAAAAATGTGTCCATCTTGCTGTTTAGAGTGGACCGATGGATTACATTTCTGCTTTTCACATAGGAATAATTCTAGAACTTTAAACATAGGCACACCTTTTATGCTTTTATCTATTTACTTACTTTGTCCACACAATTTCAATGGAGTTCTGTGTTAATTTGATTGCAGTCTGCATACAAGAGCTAAAAGGGCTTTGCTTCAGTAAGGGCTGGAACTTTAACTGAATGCATTCCGTGTATTTAATGAAAAGTACAGAAGGTGGGTGGCACTGCACAAGTAATTTCATTCATCTATCTGTTTCACGGGAAATAATTACCATGATACAATCATCAGTTTCTAAGGATATAGGAAATTTGTTCCTGGATCAGACCTATGCCCCAGTGGGCTGTCTCCAGGGGTTGGCATCAGGAAATGTTATATCCTGGGTGAGGCTATTTTCCTCATAGACTCTCAGCCTCCAGTAAACATCTTTAACAGGAAGACTGAAAATCTGAATGAGTTTTTCAGATTTCCAAGACTAAAAATCACCTTCCATATACTTTTCAGTCCCTTTCCTGACAATTTTTTTGATGGTTCATGGCCCTTCACTGTCACATATGCTCCCTGTTCTCAGGGAGGGAGTAGACAAAAGTGCTGCAGCTGTGTATACTGGCTAAGAGTTATCTAGTGCACTTTAACTTAACTATTGGTTTGTGCATTTTACTAGATCAATTTCAACATCACAGTGCTTGTAGAGACTAGATTCACTAATACAGTATTTAGACATTATTTTTACTTAAAGACGCTATAATAACAGTAACAAAGAAATGCAAATGTTATCTCATTCTTTTAAAATATTTCACATAAATGGACAGACCAGCATTTCAAAGACAAGAAATTAATAACCTGTCAATGTACTGAAGTGTAGACAAGTCCTTCATGCTGGAAACATTTAATATATTTGGATGGGTACATATAGAGATACAGCTATAACAGAGAATAATGCTGTTTGGAGAGATAGAAATGGGAAGAAAGACACAATATTGAAAATTAAGAGAGGAGTATGAATTACGGGGCAAATATCTTTTTTGGAGCTGTCTAAGAGGAGTATGAAATAAGGGGCAAATATCTTTTTTGGAGCTGTCTCTTCTTAAGCAGATGGGAGCAGATTTTGGAGCTGCTTCCAAAATATCAATGCACATCCTTCTTTTTGTCACGAATAATGAATATTTTATTCATTTTCCTAGCAAAGATTCCTACAGATGTGTAATGTTTATGCTTGAATATACAGTTAGGAATTACTGTGCTGTGGAGCCTTTTATTGACTGGGTGGTCTTAAAAGTAATGAATCAATGTGGTCCTGATGGGGTGAGAGGGCTGAGCAGGCTGGACTGTTTGTGCAGCTGAAGGCCTGAAAATAGTTTGGTGGTTTTTTATAGCTGTGCAGTGATACTACAGGGAGCTCAAGAATGTGACTTATAAGCAGCCAGATAATAGACTAATGAGGAGAACTTCAGAAATCCATCAAAAAGAATGCAGAGGTTTACACTAGGCATGTGTGGTCTCGAATGAGAAGCAGCGCAGAAAATATCCAAACATCACATGAATATGAGCATGAATTGATCACATTGTGCTTTCAATGACTAGTGTGCACCTGCATGCTCAGCTTCTAAGCAAAATTAACTGATTTAAAGATGCATTTGTGATCAGTTGTAGGAAATACAGTAGCAGAAGATTTTGAATAAAGAACTGATTACAATAAATAAAGGTGAGGTGTGGGCTGGATTCCTTAAATTTGTGTACTGGATAATTTGTTTTGCCTGAGAGTTACTGAATGACTTTGTACAAAGTATGCAGCCTACTTTCTGCCACCATCAGCATTTGGTTTAAGCATGATGCTGCTTTGATCTGAAGTCATATGTGGTTTTCAGAAGTCTAAATTTGGGTATATGTTCTGATAATGTTTCAATTTCTACATTCATAACAGTCTGTTTCTGATACACTACCTGTCCCAAGGACTTCTCCTTTTAATGTTTTGGGGTTGGCAAAGAGGAAAGAGGAAACTGAATACTGGTGTGTACTTACTTTTGTTAGGCTACAATTCCTCGGGTTATCTTGAAGTATGGCCAAGTTTGAAGTTAGGTCAGGTTTGCTCAGAGACAGTTGAGTTAGGAATATCGTCAAGAGCAGCTATTCCACCATCTCCCTCAACACCTGTTTCACTGTTCACCAGAGATATGTCTCTTAGTTGGTAAACAGACTGAGAAGGATACATCACTACTGGTGCACACAGTGTATTCTAGTAGTTTTCATTTTGTGGATCTTTCAAGGAACTCACTCCTGAGTTATTAGAATCATTTAAATGTTTGAAGTGTTTTAGGTTGCTTGTCCTTTTTACTAAATGTCTTTCCTAAACAGGTGTATCTGTATCATGCCAATCCTAAGCAATTAATAATCAGCTCATGCCTAAGTCTTTTTTTTTCCACTGGCTTAGTTGAAGGGTGATTGGAACAAACAACCTCCATTAAAATAGGATTTTCAGACTACTGATAAAGATTTGTAGTTATGCAAGCTAAGAGAAGGATAATCAAATTTCATACTTCATGCAATATGTGGATCATCACAGGAGTTCAGATTTAAGCAGTAAAGAACTTGCTGTTCTTCGGTTTCTCTGTAGACCTAGGATGTTAGGTTGCTAATAGATGAAAACTGCAGGAATTGAGGGGTCTCATTAACCAAATCCTGGACCCTCTTTGTCACGTTCTTTGCTTGTTCAGAGTAATAGGATGGAATTTTCAGGCCTTCATTGAGTTTGCTTTTACATTCTTTGGTATTGAAGGAAGTTCAGAATGTACTTTTAATGAGTAATGTCAAGAACCTGAAGTAAGAAAGAGGTAGAAAGCAATATTGTATGCATTTGAAAATATAGGACTCCTGTTGATGACTTTTTGAATTTTATTGTAAACCTGCACAAAGTTGCCTGAGTAAAATCTGCAGTAAACAACCTTAAACTGAATTTTTATTGAGTTTAGTGCTCTATTTGTGTGGTAAGATGGGAAGCAATACCAGCCTTCCAAATGCTTTTTGCACTGGCTGTCACTAGCAGGATTGTGAGTGCCTTTTGTGCAGACCTGAGAGGCTCCTTTTAAGCATCTTCCATGACACCAGTCATCACTGTATCCAGTGAGGTGACAGCAATGCTGCTTCAGTTGACCAGTGAAGAACTGGCAGATACTACTATATTTTCCAAACACACACCTCAGGGAGAGGGGAAGGAGATGGTCAAGGCACTCTTCCATCTCCACGGTGGGCAATGGACTTGTTCCATTCTGAATGTGGAAGCTGGCCTCGTAAAACAGTGTTCCCATGACACCTTGCATCGCTACAGATCATGGACTGTGTGTTTGAATTTAAATCACAGTCTAGAAACCTGTTACATTCTCCGAAGCTGGAAGCAGCGAATTAGTATTGATTGGGAGTTCAAAATTCCATCACAGATAGTGATGTCATCTCACTAGATGGTGCTACAGAATCATTTTGCCTAGAGAGAGTAAAAATGTGCTTTGTGTGATGATTAATGGCTACTGTATTTGTGAGAAAAAGCTGAATTACATGCTAGAATTCTTGTCTGAGAAAGTTATGGGTTTTATACTTAAAACTTTTTAATGCATAATTGAATCTGAACTGTAATAAATAATTTTAGCTAGGAAGAGTTGAAGTAAGAAATAAGAGTGAATCATCACTCTTATATGCATACATACATACTGTGTTCAGTTTTGGGCCACTCACTTTAAAATTGACATTGAAGTGCTGGAGCATGTCCAGAAAAGGGCAACAAGACTCATGAAAGGTCTAGAAAACATGTCTTATGAGGAATGGTAGAGAGAGTTAGGTTTGTTAAGGCTGGAGAAGAGGAGGCTCAGGAATGGTTTGTTAAGGCTAGAGAAGAGGAGGCTCAGGGGTGACCTCATCAAAGTGTAAGATAAAATGACAGGACATGCACTTAATATGGGTCTCTGCAAAACCAAGGAACCTAGTAGAACACATAAGCTAAAAAGTCAGTCAAGCATAGAGACAGGGGAAAAAGTGCTTAGCAGTCTTATTGGATTCATTGAGCATGAGCCCATCAGTAATATCACCTGGGCATGACAGATGGATCAAATAGCAAGTCAGCATATGTTGAATGTAGGACATAAATGCTCATCACTATCTGCAGAACCTCAGAGTTCATGGACAGAATTAGGCAAAATGTGCCAAAGAGATTGAATACCAAGAATAATATAACTTTCATTGAAAATCCTTGATGATCTGATGTATTTTACATTACATTTTGAATATAGCTGCAATCACAATTAGGTATAGTTATACCCTTGAGAAGGATTGCTACTATGAATGCTTAGTGTACAGCACAGACCTGACTGTGGGTCAGTGACTGCTATGAACCTGGGAGCTGTTTGAGGTCCCACTGACTTAAACATGCAAACTGTTCAGTGTGTTGCAAACAGTGATTGGTATGCTGTCCTGGGCTCAGCTCCTAAGGGCACTGTAAAAACATTCAGTATAGCAGAACAGAATTGGGCAAATAATGGATATTTTTTTTGCTTGACTGCTGAAAAAAAAGGAAAGTAAAAAGAAATTAAGAAAATAAATTAATCTGCAACAGATGTGGGTTTTTTAGAGATGCTTTGGGTAGTACCTCTTGGGGGAAAAATTTATAAACGCTTGACACAAGAATTCTTTTTAACTCTTTAACTTTTATCAAGTTAAGTTTGACATTATAATACTATTTGAAAGTGAAAAGTTGCGAAGTTTTATCTTGGAAGTATATAAAATTGCTGGTATTTCCACAATGGAAAATGGATGACGTGCTTCATATAAACAAGCAACATTTTTATAGATAATTCTTGCCCTTGCAAGAAGTTGCAGCTCTGTCTTGTAGTGAATATGATATTCGTTAATGGAAATAGAGCAGAATTCAGAATGTGAAATAGGCTATTTGAGGTAAAATTGCCAATGGATGGCTAATAAGTTTATCTTCTCATCTCTTCTTAGAGCTGCTTCATCATTTTGCTCCTTTGCTTACACACATTGATGCATGACATGATTTCTATGACAGAAATGCAGCAGTTATTTGTGTAAATGGTATAATCTTATTGTTTAGTATATAGTTTTCCTCTCTCAAATACTCCTCTCTAAAACCAGCATATTTTTTATTGAATAGTTTAAAGCTGCACTTAGTGTTATTGATGTTGTCACAAATCATAACTATTTTGAGTTAAATATGAGGTTGTTTGTTTCAGTTAATATGATGTTCCTTTTTAATCATCCTTTAACAAATAATCTTGCTCTTTTTTATGGGTGAATGGAGAACAGCTATTCTCAGGGGAAATTGTTTTGATCTCTAAGATGGTTGGCATATTATGCTTATAGTATTTGTTTGTGGACAGAATTTATTGAAAGTATTGGAATGTAGCTAAAAGTAAGACAAAGCTGCCCTAACTTTCAATTCCAATCTGGGGCAGAAAATCATTAGAATTGGATAGCAGCTTTTATCTAGTTTAATCACCAAGGCTGAACTCAGAGTGGTACTCAGTAGTCCCAGTATGAGGCTTTTTGTTGTTTTGCCTTGATAAATCCTTGTCCAGCCTGTACAACTCCTCTGACAGAGGATATCCTCTGCTGAAGGGGAAAAAAAGATCCTAGCTGGAGAATAAACTGGGTTTGTGACAGCTCATGTTCTTAGAGGTCTTTCTAGATTTGGTTTGCTCTCTGCCAACTGTGCAGCCTCAGGGAACCCAGTCCCTGTGATCCAACCTCTGCTTTTGTGCTGGGACCACTACTTCCAGCACCATCACCCCAGCAGGTACAGAAGACAGTTTCTCTGTGTACCAGGCATGATAATCTGGGTGCAAGGACAAGTTTAGTCCTTTATTGTTTTTATAGGTAGGTAGACTGCTGACTGCAGAAGTGCAGAGAGCCTAGCAGAGCACTGAAATTGAGAGTTTAGAGGTAGGTCAGCCTGTATTTGGTGCCTGCTGCATGTCAGAGATGGTTATACTGACCCCAAGCTAAGGATTTGACTACAGATTCTAATCTGAAGGTGAATCACATGCCTTCAAAACCCTCTCAAATCACAGTTTCTTTTCTCCACAGCCAAATCATCAAGCTAATGATGCCAAGGGAGGAAGATTTAGCTTAGTTGCTATGGCAAAACTAGAGAGGACACAAAGCTGATACAAAAAGTGTGTCATCTACAGTGTCCACTCCAACTTTCTTTTCTTTTCTTTTTTTTTCTTTTTTTTTTTTTTTTTTCCCCACTCCAGGAAAGATTGGAGAGGGTGGGAAGAAGGGGTTCTGCATGCTTTATCCATGTTGCATATATTTTTGTACCATGGTGCAGTATATGCATACTGGTATTTAATACAAATTAATAGGCTTCTTGAGAATTTATTTTCATTATGAGATTTACTCATAATGATTGCCAATTTGGCAGCCTCCTGCAGTGTTTAATATTATATCTGCTTAACAGGCCGGTTGATAATACTGCAAACTATACCCAGATTATTTGCTGATCCTTGGAGCAAGTGGCTGTGAAAATATATGTATTACCAAAAAGAAATATTGCAGTAATTTGCATAGCATGTAAAATCCCATATCTTCCAGTTTATGTACACACATGTGAGTCTGAGGCATTCCATATGTAATACCTAAAAAATCTTTATTATGAACAAACCATATCTTCTGGCGCAGGTAGAATTTTGGTCTGTCATAGGCTAACATCCAGCATGAATGTGATTTCACACAGGTAGAATGTTGGTCTGTCATAGACTAACATCCAGCATGAATGTGATTTCACAATTTTTTTTTATAAGGTTGTTTGAAGCACTTGTTGCAATAGTATAGGAATTTGTCCCAGGTGAAGCTGCATCCTGGCATCACAGACCTCATTCCACTGATTAAGCTATAAGTAAGAAATCCCCTGGCTGAGAGCGAATTCTGAATGGTTTATAAGCTGGAAAGCCCTGGGATATCTCAAGTTTCTTGATGAAGTCGTTGAGAATGTGATCACCTAGCCCAGAGGGAATGAGTCTCCCTGGCTTTCAGCTGCAGATTGCATCAATTGAGGAATCTGTCATATGATTAGGTCCTTTCGGCTAAGAAAAATCAAACTTCTAGTAATTAGGTTTTGTACCATGGTTTAAGGAAAACTGTATGTTCTTGATATAAGTAAAATCTCAAATTTTAGTGGCTTTTCTGAAGCTGTAAAAGTTTTCTATTTTTTTTTAGTTTTAGATCTTTCTTATATTAGAGATGACAAAAATATGAGGCATGGCTTATTCTTTCTGCTACATGTTATCCATATATTTATTTTGGTTTGGTTTGGGGTTTTTTAATTGTTGTTTTTTAAGACCCTCTCACTAGTCTTTTGAAAACAAAGGTTTGTCTTATATTTTAAGGTAAAGGAAGTACTTAACATATTTTGGGGTATTGTGTCTGTGGGGCAAGCTCTTGCTAGTCTTTTATTAACTTTTTGCCTTACTTTGAATATCTGATAAAAACTGGGCTTCAGCATCACAATTAATTTATGATGTGCTACTCAACAAATCTCAAATATAATCATACTTTATATTCTTTCTACCCTCAAAAGAACAAATGTATGTGATTGTTTCTAAGTCTTCTGTTTTTTCAGTGTCTTGTTGCTTAGCTCACATGATTGCATTGCAAAACTTAAGGCAAAGGCCAGGTAAAACTCAGATAGTGTCTGACAGGACAAGTTAATATAAATATGTTTTCAGAAACATTTCCTATTCTTCCTATCTCCAGTATAGATGGGTAAAAATTTATTTAACTCTCAAAACTATTTGATCTTGCCCCCTCATGCCATCATTTATACCTAAACTGAAGTTCTTATGTTTTTAATGCCTTTAAGTCCAGAGCTGGTCAGCCAAGAACTGGTTTTATTTGTGGCTAGTACAAGTGTTTCTGTAGAAACAGTAATTGCATAGGTTTGCTACCTTGGGAGCATGTACATTATGTTATAATAATGTAAAAAATAATGAGAAACTTTTGGATCAGAGTCTTGGTGGTCACCAAAACTGAACCAGTGACATGGACTGACTGGCCAAATGAGAATGGAACACTAAATAAGAGAATCATGATATTGGAAATGCTAAGTAAAAAAGACTGAGATGTGGTTATATAATACACATCTTTAATCTTTTTTATGTTTCCAATTTATCTTGTCTTGAACAAGAAAATTTGAGAGGAATTTCAATGGAACAAAAATCAAATTGATGGAGATGATAAGCTATATGGACACAAGTGATTAGGACAAGTAAATCCATATTAGAAATGGTGTAGCTGCAGTAAAGTAAATAAAGATTATCATTTTTAAAAAGACAAACTGACAAGTAATTTGTGGGTTTAGTAGAAAATACAGTCAAGCATAAACTCTTCTCTTTCCCATACAGAGTAAAATGCTTGTTCCGACAATGGACAGCCTCTAAGTATCTATTGCTTGGTTTTTTTCATCCTTTGGACTTTTATATTTCCTCAGTGAATTCTCACAAAGGCAGTGACTTTTGCAATATGACAATTGTGTAGTTTTATGTATTTTTGATAAAGAAAATAAATAACTATCCTATATTTCTTTAATATACAGAAATAATTTTCTTAATGTTATTGTAGTGCTTTCAGTGTAGAGTGTATGTGTGTAAAACAGGATATTGACCAAAGGGAATAGCTTTAGGCATGTTGGGGAATATTCTCGTCATCTTTGAGAAAGAAAAATAGATAAAATAAGAGCATGAACTATCTTCAGGTTGCTATAGTATTTACTTCTTTCATGGATTGTTAGTTCTTCAACAGGAGAATGGAGTAAGGCTACTCAAAATTGTGCTGGCTGCTGATAGTCCCTGGGCTGCTCTTCCAGCAACCAGGGCTGCTCAAGCACATGGCTCTGTCCTGCCCAGGCTCCAAGATCTCCAGTCCAGCATGTGAAAGGGTTGTTCCTTCCCCAGTTATAACAGCTGCTATAAACTGGATGTGAATGTTTCACCTTACACATTAATACAAAATGTGTCTCAGTCAAACAAAGTTTGAATTAACATGATAAAACATACATGCAGCGTAACACTTGAGAAAGAGTGAAGTAAATTTTTGGGTAGTATCTGTTGTATATAGACTGCATTATTATAGTTTGATTAAATAAAAATGTATCTGAAATGCATAGAGTTGAAACTATACATCTCCTTGGCTTTTTGTGCTAGGCTATGCTGTTTCTCTGATCTGTTGCCTAGAGCTGTTGAAGGAATAATGCAGTAGCAGAACACTTCCAAGGCACCACTTGCTACTCTAGCTGAAGTTAAGGGACAGTCAGTATGATTAAATGGCTACTCTTGCCACTGTTGATTTGAACACTGGGAGTCTCTCTCCTTTCAAGATGAGTAAAAGATTGTCTAAAGCTTATAGCACCAAGTTTTTGGAGCTGCCTTCTATGTTTTTCATCGTCATTGAATATAGAGATTATGAACCATGGCACTGAAATCCTCTTGTCTTGTGGTTGGGTTTCATTGACAAGAGATGTTAGTCTTCACATGTTTCCAACACTACTTGAGGCTTTGTCATAAACTTAATTTATGTCACTGGAAGCAAATATATGTGTATAAAGGTTGAAATAATCACTGATCTGCTATAAAAATGATAAGCCTTATTTGTGGAAAGCATGGCTGCATCACACACACAATGCAAAAAGGTATTTCTCCCTTTAGAGGAGGTTTTATAAAGATAACTTCCAGGAATATCCTTTTGCTAGCTTCTTGGTATCTCTTCAACTTCCATTGTGTTTTTGTTGTTGTTATTGTCTGTTTGTTTTATCTTTGTTTTTGTGGGTTGTTTTTTTTTTTTTGCTTTATTTATTGTTTTGCTGGGGTTTTTTCCTGAATGCAAGATAGTGTGTGCTTAACAGAACACTGAAATCCTGATGTCTGTTGTGGTTTTTCATCCCAATCTTATTTACAGAATTACTACCTGGATTTGAGCATGACTCATTATGGACATTTCATTTGTATGTGCAAATTGCCAAGTAAGGTACCAGATTTTGAAAAAGATGATGGCTCAAATATTCAAACTCCTTGGTTTAGTTCAATCCCTACTTTCTACTCAGCCACATGGAGCTTGATCCTGTGATATCATATATCCACATCACCTTCTAGTGAATAGTCTTCATACCAATCCTGTTCTATGAGTGGGGCTGGTAAAGAGCATGGTTATGAAATATTCCAGCTTGTTTATTTGATGAACTCAACAGTTAAAGTCAACAAAAGTTTGATTTGAAGTATACTAAAATTTTTTATCAGAATGTCATTGCTGTCATTGTACAACATCTACTTTGAAAGCAGCAGCAAAAGATAAATCAATCTTAGAAGGGAGTAGTAATATCTATATTGATATGAAACTGGTGATCCTTATTGGGAAAAATATGCAATTCTTTATTTTTGCAATAAAACATGTCAATATTTCCTTCCTTACATTTAGCAAACAGCAGATTGATATTTTAACATAGCTATTTTTGAACAGTTTTCTGTATAACTTGAAGGCACATTCAGATTTTTTTTTCATAGTTTTAAAGAATGACAGCAAAAGCACCTTTATCTGACATTTAGGATGATTAAATTTTGAAAAATCACTTGGCATATTCAGCATGACTCCACAGGGTACTTTTGCTTTATAAGGCAATGGATCATGTTAGCTTAACTTATATTTAAGATTTGCTGGCCTGATATTATTGTGTTAGGCAGTATTGCTGAAATGGAAACATAAAATTTTGCTGCCAGGAGATCAAGTCTGTGCCTGCCCTACACTATAAATTAGTTCCATAAAGTTTTAAAATGCAGTATTTGCTCTAACCTAACTCCTCCTGTAAGCCAACAAAGTGTGCCTAAATATGTAAAATTAAACCCCAGATCAAAAATGCGTTTCTTTTTTGCCATCTTACAAGCTATAAAAGATACACTGCCATTCTAAAAAGGAAATTAACTTTGATTTAATGTGTTTACAAATATGAATAGCTTTCATTCTTTTTAACCTATGACACTTTTGTAGAAACAGATTTGGAAGTATCAAAACTTTTCATCTGGGTTGCTAAATGGTAGTACATCTGTTGTGTCTTAATGAGTTGAATCCAAAACAATACTATGCACTAGAAAAAAAAAGAAGTATATGCAATACTTTCAAGCAGTTGTGGATCTGGAATTTCTATTGAGAAATGATGATCATATGAATAATCTGGAAAAATTGTATTAAGTCTTCTACTCTTCTGTCCTTAAACATTTGAGGAATTCCAGTTACTGCGGTTGGGCTGGGATTGTGGTGATGATGCTCTGCACGACACCCCCACACAGCCTCCTTTCTGACTTCACCCTTCACCTTCTGAGGAGGGGAGGCATAATGCTAGCATGGAGGTTTCTACAGATCCCCTTTGTGAGCCTGCTTGAGCCATTTGAACTTCCTTAGTTTTCTTTTCTCCACTATGGGGACCTGTTGTGCCATTTGATTTAGCAAAAATAGCTTCTGCTAACATGCAGCCTCTGAGGGTCATGGCAAATTCTTTTTTCCTCTAAAGAGAGAAGTAAGTTTGTCCCAAAGCTGGGAGACAGGTACTTATCTTTGTCCTGAGAAACAGACTTGCTGTGTGAAGAGAATGCTAGGTTTGCAGCTTTTCTAATCACAAAGATGTACCCTTCACATTAGATTTGTGGAAGAGAGAAGGTAGCAAGTCATTTGATTGCAGTAGTGTAGCAAAAAGGATGTCCATTTTCTCTTGCCTTTTCCCTCCATGCCTGTACAGATTCAATATTTTTGGGACAATTGACTGTTGTATGTAGTCCTTAGGCTATATTAATAGAATCCTATTAAAAATTCTGTTGCTCAAGTGAAATGTTAATCAGGAGCACAGCTCCAGCCTTGCTGTGGCTGTCTGGGACTGGGACAGGGCTCTCACTGCTTACTGCAGAATGCACAGGAGAATGGGGAATGAGCTCTCTGAACTATTGCAATGGCTGTTTTGGGAGGTTTACTCAAATTTCGGTCACTGAAGGACTCTGAACAAATTGTAATGAAGCCTTTCAGGCTCTGAGGTGAAGTACAGTGAGGAGTCTGACCTGTATTGCTGAGACACTGCTGTCTGAGCAGAGGAGCTGGACCAAGAGGGTTGTAAGAAAGCTTTGGGGAGAATATGCTGACCAAAGTCTCAACCCCCTTTTCTACACACTGTATCACAGTGACCTCTGCCCCTCATGTCTGCTCTGAAATGACAAAATACCTCTTGTCCCTGACAGACATATTTGGATCATGATTTTCAGAAACTGAAGGAATTAAAGCAGCACCATGCCTGCAAAACTCACACAAAGCACTTGAGTGCCTGTAATTGCTCCCCAAAAAGGTGCCAACACAGATTCGAATGAGTGGGTTTTATCCAGCCTGACAATGGCAGTGGTGATGGTTCAGGTCTGCAGATGCAGCAGGAAACTGTTTGCAATCTAGTGAAATACTGTGAATTAGTTGAACTAATAGAATGGTTATTAAGGCTTTTCAAATCTGTATTAATGCCTGTTTCTCACGTTCAGCTGGGAAAGGCAAGCACAGGGAATGCTTTCAGAGTGTCTGATGCACAGTGGTTAGAGCCAGTGGCTGTGCAGGGCCTCAATGGAAATGAGCTGCAGCTTGGGCAGTGACCTCTCTCTGACTCTTTCTTTCCAAGTGCTTTCTGCACAGCACAGTGCCTGGGTTGATAAATTAGCCAGAAGTTTACAGTGCACCAATAAATTAATGCCTGCTTTGCATTATGGTTGTTTACAAATCAATTTGAAAATTGCAGGTTCACTGCTGGTCTCTTCACTGGTTTGCTCCCTTTGCAAGTTTTTTCTGGGAAAGATGGGAAACTTTAAGCTGAAGCTAAAGTATCAGATTTCAGAAAGGATGCAACTCAGTGCACAATTTGAGTAAAAGAAGCCTGAAGAGTCATGCAAATGTTTCACAGAAGCTGAGCATTAATTCAAGTGATAAATTTTTGATATACCTGTTTGATTGATTGTAACATCTCTTATTATTAGTTAATTAAATATCCTAAAGGATCAACACACTTTATCAAAGCTTATTCACAGAAATAATTGAAAATAAATTACAGTTTGAAAAAAGGACAGCTATTAAGACAGGTGTTATCCAAAACTGCAATCCTCTTCTCTCAGCCTCGTGATTAGTGCCTGTACAAACTGACACATGAATGCTGTTAATACTGCCCATTCTGAGAGAGTGGAGTTAGTTTTGTCTTCTGGTTTCAAGGTCTATACAAAAACTGGATCATATTTTCAAGATTATTTCATCTAAGGAAAGATACCTGATGTAAGTGTATGCCTCTGGATGCTATGAATCTGAAATGAATACTGAGCAACACCAAGTTCTTATGATAAAATCAAGAAAGATGGCTGAACATGTCTGGTATGTTCCAGCCATCCTAAACACATTGTTTGGCTTCTCTGAGTTAAGCTAGTAACCATTGAGACTGGGTGTCCTAGTGTTGTGCATGGTAAGAAATGTGTTTTGGTGTTGTTTCACCAACAGTTAGAAAGTTGTTCCACACTGTAGACCTCATATTATACAAGCCAAAAGTTCATCTGATATAGAAAAGGGAATTTTATCTCAACCTACAAAGCACCTACTTTGGGCCAGCCATGCAGATTGTTCAGTGTTGCTCTGTGGAACAGTTGGCTTCTGAACTGTTACTTTGCCCATGTTTTTGGAAGTTTTCATTCAGCTCTCTGAAGGAGGCTGATGTTAGTGGACACTTAGTAATTGGCAAGTGCTTACATAGTATTAAAATGGAATTTCTGTAGGCTGATTGATTAAATTGTGTCAAAAAGTACAGACAAAGGGAGTAGATGTGAATTAAGATATCACTCAGTCTGAATGAAATCAGCAAGCTGGCTCTAGATGATTTGGGTTAGGATTATTTATTTATTTTTTTTTTACCTGACAGTGTGTATCTGTATTTCATAAGCTCATTTAGCACATACTGATATACCTTTGACATTGAGTCTGATACAGGGGAAAGGTTCAAATGACTGAATTGAAGACCTAGCTACGGTGTTCAATTCTAACTGTATCTACCCAGAAATAAAGCATATGCTGTGCTTGGTTTGACTCTGGGTTGTGTAGGGAGTCAAGCAGGACACCCCTCAGCTCACTGGAGCCATGTGCTGTGAAGGGGCCTGGAGCCTAGCACAGGTGGTGCAGGTGTGACTGGCAGCTGGCTCCTGGTTGGCCAGATAAGGAAGTTTCCTTAACATCTTAACCTGGTCTATCAACACCAAGGAATGGTATTTAAAAGTTCAGTTGCACAGACTAAAATATATAATAAGGAATTAGAGGAACCACTGTATACTCAGTAAAACTGCTGCTTTCCCACCCAACTTTTGTATTCCCTATTCAGCTCATCAACCATTACTTGTTAGTAGTCTAGAACAAAAAGTACCACCAGGTATCTTATCAGACATGTATTCTCCTGATGAAAAGCCTTCGATATCATGTTTAAGATCCCTTGGATTTGGGATGCCAGAACACAAGGAAAATATGTGAGAAAAATCTTTTAGTTTATACCATGTTTCTGAAAAATAAAATTTTACATAGAGGGGCCCCTACTGAAAAATGCAGGTGGCTTTGAGAAATCAGTGGCTTCTTGTGTTTTCACGTCAGGTGTTTTAGCTGAAGTATATGATCAACTACTCTCTGCTTTGCAATGCACTGAGTATTATGTACTATGGCACTAAAAATGACAGTATTCTCATTTGCCATGAGAATTTGAATCATCAGGAAAAAGTTTTGCAGTCTTCAGTGTGAACAGTAAATGTCAGGCATTTTTTTCTTTACTCTTCCATTTTATCATGTTTAAAGTTTCTATTTCTTTTTAAATATTTAATATGTATTTGTGGAATGAATTAATAATATTTGGAAACTAGACTTCCATGTGTTATATTCATTGTATTAGCAAATTAATCCAAATATTCAACTTCTCTTTAGTAAAGGAAGATCTCTGACATGTCTGACAAATATTTTAAGCAGTCCAGAAGCTATGCTGTGGTGATCTCTTTGTAAAAAAAAAATAAAAAAATCAAAATAAGCAAAAAAAATCCCCTCCAACATCAAATCATTTTCTGTGTAGCGTGGAGGCTTTTGCAACTGCTCTGCAGTGCCTCACTGTGCTAGTGCAGGAGTACTGTGTTTCACAACATAACATACTGTGTCATCAAGATGGAATTAATGAGACTACAGAACCTTTATAGTGGGTGGCAATGAAACATCCACTGCGATACTTTGCAAAATGCATTTGTTTAATTATTTTCTTTTTGCTCATGTTCATATTTGGAGAGAATGTGGGAGTGAGCACTGGTGCACAATATAGGACTTGTTTAAAGGTTGGGCTGAGTATGAACTGTAGATACTGCTGTTCTAACTTTTCTTAAACACATGAAATGTAATAAATATTTACCAGGGAAGGTGATTTTACATTCAGTGTTAACTTCACCATGAAAACTGATAGAAATAAGTCCTAAACCAAGTTAAGCAGGGAAATAAACAGCTCTGTTACTATTTGTGTCTGCAGTCTCTGAAGTTTCATACTGATGATAGTCTCATTTGATCCTTCAGTCCTGACTTTTTACTAAGGCCGTTTATGTAAATAATAGTAATACTGGTAATTAGTTTCTTCTGTTTGTTGCAGATTGTTACCTACAATGTGATAATTCATGCTTATGAAGATGCTACTGATTTTTTTTTTCTTTGGTGTCACCCAGGGGGCTCATAATTTGAGGATAGTGAGGTCTGTCGCTTCCAGTGCGTTTTATCCCTTGTGAAATATTCTGAGTGTAATTTTGATCTTGGCTTAAGCATGGGTGATGTGTGTTCTAGCATCAAGTCCAGCAGAGAAATGTAGTGGAACAAGAAGTATACTGTATCTGCATAGTGGTCCTTCATGGCAATTTTTATGGCTGTCCCTGAGCTTGCATACAATAATGATGTAGGAGCCCAGCAAAGTGCAAAAGACAGCATGTAAGAAATATTTAGGGCCTGTTGACTTGTGATTTCATTCCTGAGATGAATTGTAACCATTGATTGTATAACTCTGTTCTTTATTCCCTGCCCCCTTTTTTTCCCCCCATATATTCATGTACTGGCAGTTTGCAAGATTTTTGCCTTAAAATTTTTAGTTATTGTATTATTGTCATGAAAATACAGCAAAATGAAAACAACACTGTCTAGTGTGCTACACTAAGACACATTATGAGCTATGACTGCTGAAACCTTTTTTTGGAACTCTTTCGTAATTGAAACGTTGCTTTCGGGCAAACCATGTGTAGAAACTTGTAACGCTTTTTTTGGAACTCTTTTGTAATTGAAACGTCGCTTTTGGGCAAACCATGTGTAGAAACTTGTAACTTTAACCAATTTATTGATTTCCCTTGTTTCTTATGTTATTCACTGTGGTTATGTTAATTTTTTGGAGATGCTTTTGTTAATACAGAACATCTCCAGTAAACTTTTCTTTTTTGACCTCATTAAGTAACTGACAAAACAAGTGAGCTGGACTGAAAGAGTTGTGTATAAGTAAATCTAATAGCCACTGTAATATCAGTTTTGATTTAATAAAAGAAGTAACGGTACAATAAAGGCAGGCCAATTTTTTTTTATAAGGTATGTTTTTAAATTATATCCTGTTACAGTGAGGCAGGACCAAAATCGGTTATATTAGAGAATGATATTGAGGAATAGGAGCTGATTAACAGGAAACAAAATATGACTGATAATCCATATGTGACAAGGGGTTTCAAGGGAACTATCACAGTGATCCGAATGAAGCACATAGTATTTAAATATCACTATGAGAATAGATTACAGTATTACAGCAACGATTTCTAAAGGTCTGAGTGACAATGAAATTGAGATGTAAGACAAAACAAAATGTCAGGTTCAACTTGCAAAGCAACAAGGAGCAACTATGACACCCTTGAGAAGCAGGTGGTTCAGTGTCAAATGAATAACATACTGAATGAACAAAAACTGGGGTTAAACTATCTGGAAAGTAACAAAATTCATTGTGTATCAGAGGATTTTTCTATGTATTGCTGTGTGTTGTTCAATGTGCCCAGCCTCATCAGTCCACTCTAGTGCTTGAGATTGACCAGCATCTGAGCTGGGAGCACCAGTCATAGGCTGCTGGAATTTTTTGGCACACTGCAATGCTCTGCTCCCAGGGAGTGGCTGGGTGTGCACCTGTCATGTGAATGAAACACTAGTTCCAGCACACTGAGGTTGTGTACTGCTGATGGTGTGGAGTGAGCTGTATCCAGTGTGTTACTTCTAAGTGTTGGGGGGCACCTGTGAGTTGGTTGTGTGACAGAGATTCTTGTTTGCTATAAGCAGTCACCAACTCCAACCTGTTGTACTTGACTACTCCTTAAAGAGAATGTATTTTCAGTTGACTGTGCCATCTGTACAGGGGAATAAGAAATCCTGTTGTTCAGGTTGTTGGATAGCTTCCTCTGGGCCTGTGACCTCTGTGCAATGCCTGTTGTCATCAGGCTTCTCTGGTTGTTCCTTTGAGAGTAGAGAACAGCACATAGCACACAAAATGCTGTAGGCAACCAAAAAGTGGAGGGTGCTGTGTAATGCATTGTAGTCAAATGCTAAATGAAATAATATGCAGATTTTGTTTGAAGAAAGAAAAATATTGCTCTAAAATGCTTTTTAAACAAAATATTTTTCTCTCCCAATAGGGTTTATTTTCAGTCAAAGTATCTCAAAGGGAGATTTTTCTGTTAGGTTACGTATGAAGGAGGAAAAAAAATGCTTTTTTCTGACTGATTCAAGAAAATATTTATGAAAGATCTCATTATATAACCCAAAAAGTGAGTTTCATTTTACTTCCAGAGAGTGCCAGATAGTTTGACCTTCACTGGAGTGTACTAAATCCCTTGAAACTTCTAAGTAGGAGAGTCAGAGTGGTTTCTAAAAAAACACAATACTTTGTAATTTGTGTTGTTTTCTCAAACAGATGCAACATCGAGATGTCCTTTTAATCAGCCATCATTACATATGGTACCATACACTGGAAAAGACATTTACTACGCTAACAAAACAAACTATCTAGAGAAACCTGAGATACTTTGTGTGGTCACTTTATCCTTCACAATTGTGAGCAACTGTTGTAATGCTGCAGAGTGCCTGAGCCACTGCACACATGTGAACAATCTCTTTGCATTCATTACTCTGCTTGTGCATGTGAAGTTCCTCAACTGAGTAGAATCAGATCCTGTGTCCTCACTTGGTAGACGTGTCCTTTGGAGTTAGTGTGGGAGTCCTGTCTGCATGAAGTCTGTAGAATAGTACGTGCTCAAAGTAATTACTTTGAAATCATCACTTCACATTTGGGGTTTGCTTCGGGAGTTCAAATACCAACATATCTGTGAAGTATCTATAGCTTCCTCCTGGTGAAATTATATATGATCTCTTTTTTCTTGCACTAGTGTCTGCCCAAGTCACATCACCTATGAGAAGCAATTTAAATTACTTTGAAGAGACCAAGAAATACTATAGTACCTGGTGTTTATGGAATTGTGATCAATTTGAATCTCTTTCCAGTTGTTTATTTCACATCTGAATAGGGTAGCCTGTTCATTTTCTTTTTTTGTGCAGCACTCTATGAACATATATTCAATATTGTAACAGTGTATTTTTTAGCACTGGCTCCTTTCTTTTTTATTTAGTTCACAAGCCCCTTTTGATTTCATTTCTTTCTCCCCTCCTGTAACAGTGTGGGTTTTATCACACAAGGTATGAGAGTAAATTCTCACATCTTCAGCTGTGTGGTGGTATTTATCTTGAGAAAATCAAGCAGAGAGCTGAGGTAACATATGATCCTGAAAATAAATTTTTGTGACTGTGCTGGGTTTTGAGGATAGGCTAAATGAATGGGCGTAACTGTAGCTTCCAGCATAAATATGTCTTACCTGGGCCAAGCACACTTTATGAGCTTTATGGCATGATCTAAAATGATATTAACAAAGCATAGCACTATGACTAATGCTTATTCTTTAGTATTGTTGCTAACTTGTTGGTATTTCCTTGGTAGCATTTGGAAAACAATAAGCTTCTCAGCCAGCAGGTATGTTCTTATCTCAGTGCAGGTTGTACTACTTGCTGAGACTACAATAATAGTATGTTCAGATATAAAAAGTAAGGTCCCGAGTTTTTTGTGTAGTATGCAATCCATAGTATCCCCAGGAAACATTTTTTAAAATAATCTGTCATAGACATTAGCTGCCATCAGGAAAATATCTATAACCTAAGATGTAAGAGAAAATGGAATCCATAAGATTTTCTTTCCATTGTAAATGTGTTTGTGTGGCTTGAAATTAATAATGATTTCATTATATTTTGTGCATTAATATGCCTTGCATTTTCATGCTGGCAATACATGAGATGATGTATATAGAATATAAATATAATCCTTTTTTGTTTTGTTTTCACTTCAGGATATAGTAGAATAGAGTTACATAGAGCTATAAAATTTTAGAGAAAATTATCTGCAGGTGAGATTAATTTTGCTACTAATTTCTTATTCCCACTGGAGTTCACCTAGTGGGAGCAGCTTTTGTAATGGATTAGTTGACTAATTGAGTTAATTCCGTGATTTTACATGTTCAGAGTATTGCAAATCAGATTAAGAAGTCAAAGTATTAAATATTGTATCTGTAAAACCATTACAAGGTTTATTAAGATCATAAATAGAAATTCTAAAGAAGTCATGGGTTCAGAAGTTAAAATTTTAATTTTGGCTCAGTGTCTTTGGAAATGATGGCTTTTGAAAAAGTTTGAAAAATGTATTGAGCCATGTAGTTTACTAAACCATAAATATTTGCACTTGAGCAATATTCTGAACACCTTAAATTTACAAAGTCTTGTAATGTGTATGAAGACAGCTTTTTTTGCATTGATTTGTTGAATATTCAGCATCAGAAAATCCTTTGCCATTTTGTTTAGCCTGAATAATAATGACTTTTGTTTGCCTGGTATGAGCTTTGAAGTAATTATAAACGGATAAACCTTTATTGGTAATCTATATCTTTGGCAGAGTTGTGTTGATTTTAACTGAAAAACAATGACAAAAAGGATATTAGCTTCAGTGAACCAAACATTTGCAATTAAATCGGAGGATTGGGGAAAGGATTAACACTAATGAGGTGAATAGTATGGATTACAGCATCTACATTTTGTCCAATTAACTTCAGAATCTTTGTATTTAGATAAAACAATGCTTAGGGTAGATAATGGCTAATAATTGTCGATCATATGTGAAATACTGTTTTGACAGAATACATTAGTGGAATGTTCACTCAAGTTGTTAGGTAAATTAGGATTTCACTGTCAGTCCTATATCCTAGACCTGTTAGCAGCCTCTATACTGACACAGGGAAAGGTGGCTGTGTGCTCTGCTCTTTCTGGGAGGTGACTGTAGTGCAGTTACACATAATGTGAAGGAGAAAAATCTCAGCAAGATCTCAGTCCAGGTCCCACCTAGGTCACTTTTAAACTCTGGCAGTACAAGGCAGGCAAGAAACCATGGAGACTTTATTTGTTGGGTATTAAGTTGCTGTATGAAAAGGCTGACCTCTTGATTTGGTTTGAAAAACAGCCATATGAAAATCTATTTCTGACAAACTACTACAAAGTATCAGCTTGATAGGTTAGTCCTTAGAGATGCTGATTCTCTTTCCTCTTTTGATCAATCCTCCTGCAAAATAGTGTTGGGGGTGTTTTTTTAGTCTTTGTTTTTGGTTGGTTGGTCAGGGTGTTTTTGGCTGTTTTGGAGTTTTTGGATTCATTTCCTAAAGAGGGTAGATTTTTGCAAGGTCCAATGTTCTGTTTAATAACTGAATCTTCTCAGAGCTCTTATTTTTATTGTGCACAATAAAATGCATATACAGGAAGAAACTTCTCCAATAGCTAAGCTTTATGGAGACAAAATCTGTTTTTCAAACTATATAGAGGTTTTTTTCATCTGAAAGCCATGAAATTTTGCACATATGATCTAGAATGCACTATGACTGAAAACCTGTGAAAACACAGAGCAAGCACCCTTGGAAGGAAATTAGGGAGTGGTTACAAAGAAGCTGAAGCAATGTAGAGAGCTGGAGTCTGAAGCATGGTAAACATTCTTTCCAGATCTCCTGATGCTTAATGTGGACTTGAATAATTTGCCCATTTTTGTCCACAGTTGAGGTGTTTTTAGACATCCCTTAAGAATAGTCTTAATTGAATTTGCATATATACTTGTGGCAGTATTAAGATATGCTGTTTCTCTTGTTATCTTGAGAATTTTAATATAAAAGAGTACTTATTTCAATCACAAAGCAAGCATGCAGAAGAATTATTGTTTAAGTAAACCTTTCAAGAACAGAGGGGAAAAAAGTATCATAGAACCCCACACACACAGGCACACACACACACACATTGCTCTCTCTGGAAGATGCTTAAATATTCTAAAGTAATAATAAAAATATTCAACCTAAAATTAATTTGAGCAGTATTATAGTACTACAAAGGCAACTTCACCTAGTATCACTCTCCTTGAAGAAGCTAGCCTAGTCTGCCCAAGATATAAAATGAAATTTTGGCTACTGTTACGTCCAGTGGAAATCCTTAATTATTTTGTGTTGTTAATTATAATGGAATAACAATTACACCCAAAATAGACTGAAATTTATGTTACTTTAGGGGGTTTGGATTGTGTATCGTTAATTATAATGGAATAACAATTAAACCCAAAATAGACTGAAATTTACGTTACTTTAGGGGGTTTGGATTGTGTATTTTTTGGTTTTCTTAGGGGAGGGTGTGTGTGAAAATTTCATGCATAAGATGGATTATGCTTATAGAAATTGACTTTCTTAGATTGCAAATGTTTGCCTGGAGGAAACTGGTTTTGTTTTCAGCTACATCCAGAATATAATCATGAAAATATAATCAAGAGTTAATGAATGTTCAGTGTATTAAAGAGATCAAAGAATAGTGTGGTGAAATGAATTTTTTGGATAATGTTTTTTTCTGTTTTCTTGGCTGATTACTTGTGAAGGTAGTTAACACACAAAGGATGAACCAGTGCATAATTAATTTATAACTGTAATACTGCATATACTCTAAGCAAAACTGTAAAATTAGAATATTAATATATGCAGTGGTGATTATGTCAAATTCTTTTTTTGTCCAAACCATGTAATTATTTAATGCAGTATTTAGCTGTGACTAATACTGTGAAAGGGAAAGGGAATATCTGAGTGATTTAAAGTGTTTATAAATACATGCCTATGCTTTTTTAAAAAAATTGTAGTAACTTGAGACAATTTTGGCAACTCTATTTTTGTCTTGGTAAACTTGTTATTTATTTTATGTCTTCTCAGTGATAGCATGATATCCATGAGTGTCAAAAAGGTGTTTTGTTGTTTTTTTTTGAAGAAAAAAGTAAAAGTAGTGGAGCTTTACACTTTTCAGGTTGTCGTACTCAGTTTTGCATTACTGCCATTTCAATTCCCCTGTAAATTACTGTTAATTATTTCTATAAAGATGAATCAAAGTGAAAATAAGATGACAGTCCATGAATTTTGTGCTGAGTACAGCTCTGGATAGGAAGCAAGGTGGGAGTAGGGAGGAGTGGCTGCCTCACTTGAGTTAGAGGGAGCTTCAATTCTTGCAGATCAAAACAAATCCCTGTTGAATGTAGGAAGTTGAAAAAGTTGCATGAAGAGTAAACTTTTCAAAGGTGCATAACTTGGCATCTGCTGTTCCATGTTCAAATATAAGTGGACCACTATCCAATTTTTGTGAGGGACAAAGCTTGAAATAAGGCCTTTTTTCTGGTTGTTTTTTTTAGAGTGTGGGGAGGAGGACATTGTCAAACAATGTTTTCTTGTCAACTCATTTCTTCTTCAACATAATGGTGCAGAAAGGGCTTGTCAAGGACCCTTATTTACTACCTTCTGTGAATTCTGTGGTCAATAATGCATACAGGGAGCTGCCAGGGGAGTGTGCTCACCTGTGCCATCTGCCACACAGCCACATGCACCAGTGTCACCTGCATCCTTGTTTATTGCTGTCCTCAGCAAGCAATGAATAATAGGTCGTGATGTTGTGAGCTAAAGCCAAAGGCATGAAATAATGTATGGAAGGAAGCATGGGGGTGTGCTTTGAGGAAGTACTTTAGGATCCTATAGATTTAGCTATTCCTCTTGTTTACTTGTGTCTTCTTGCAAGACCTGGAGGGTTTTCTTTTTGTTAACCTTAAATTACATAGAAGAAGTCCATGTGTGTCTGGATAGGACTTCTGCCTGGAACAGGTATGCCAAACAGAAGTTGTAGCCTTCTGTATAACTCAGCTATGCTGGGACATGATCTAGGCTTCTTTGCAATAGATGAAAACTGTTGTAATTTTCCAGCACAAACAGAGGTAGCTTAAACAATCCTTTCAGTAAATCTAAAGGCATTTATGTTAACAAGAAAGAATTGGAGTGGTCATAGCTTCTCAAATACTTTAAACCTTTTCAGTTTTAAATGCCTAAATCTTAGTCAAGCTGCAGTTGCACTAGACTGGTATATTTTAGTGGTGTTTTTAACAGTTGTCTTGAAACATGTCAAACCTACCAAATAGTTGTGATATTGTTAAACAAACAAATTACAATCTCTAGACATATCAAGCCAAAGAAAACCTTTGTGCTTAAGCACAGTGTTTTGAAGTGCTCCATCTCTGCAGAGCACACTTTAGTAGCCACTTTGCTCACCAATCCTGTAAACAATATCTCAACTTTTAAACTTTCAAAATTGGTTTTGCCAAGGGGTTTCTGTCATGTTCTTCAGAATCCAATTAACCTGATCAAGGTACCTTGAAAGAGGACTCCCAGACTGCTAAGCAAAGTTTGAATTAATTGTAAGACCTGTCTAATTAGATAGCATCATTTCTATTTTGACTTCTCTTTTCAAATATTTGCAATGTAAATGTTCTAAATTGCTCTCTATACATCACATCATAAATATTCAGATCATAATTTGACACCTGTTGCTAGCTTATTCTCTACAAAATGATTGCAAAGTGCTGAAACATTTTCTTCATCCCAGTGGAAGACAAAACAAAAAATAGCCTAACTTTTTTCAGAAAGGTGTGAAGGAAAAGGCTCTGAGGATTTTAAACACCACCTAATTAATTCTAGTGCCTGTAATGTTGCAAAATGCACTGTATAAGACTTTCTTTAGCAAATTAGGTTTTATTTTTGATGTGTAAATATGATGTTGCATGCAAATTATATCCAATGGTAATTAATTACTCTGGGATGTTCTTAAAATTTAAATATTAAATTATGAAATAGCTTGGAGAATAAGGGAAAATTTGCCACACTTTTGCCTATCTCTCTGGTCTTTTGAGCTTCACTAAAACTATTGTTCAAGGTCTACAACAAGCATTAATTGTGAATGCCAATGCAAATGATGTGCTTTCATTTTGTAGAGGAGACATTCCTGTTGTCAATAGCTTTAAAGCTGGTTACTTACCCTACACCTTCCCACCCATGGCAGAAGGATTCTCCAGCTGAGGCTGCTTATGGTGATGAGTTGAAGCAAGTAATCAGAGAGCCATCAGAGGGCTTTGCAGTGAAGAGAGAGGGGCCCTAGCAACAGTCATCCTTGGAAACTGAGGCATTTAACTCAGTGAAATATTTTTTTCTTTAATCAATTTCCATTTACTGCTGACCTCTGCAGTGAGGTATGTCTCTGCTTCCTGGTCTTTTCATGCTTAAGCAACATTTCCACTTGTTCAGAATTTTGAGGGGCATCAAGCTGCTGTTGCAACTGAATATATGGGATAGTTTATATAAATAGGTAGGTACTTGTACATAAGAAAATACACATATCACGTGTGTATATTGCTGTCAGGAAATGGGAGACTGTTGTGATGGGAGTTCCAGTAGACTGACAGATTTAGATTTGTTCACTTATAGCACATCTTGCTAGTAGTCAATTCTTCATATTAATCCTCATGACAAGGTCCATAAAACTGTTTTTACAGAGCTGCGAGTATATTGTACATGGGAGCTCACTCTAGGGAGCTCCTGTATAGTTAGTGCTGATGACTTAGTCTTCAGTGGTTCCTAGCTGCTAGGATTCAGCTGATAGGCTTGAGAACTGTTGGAGAGAAGGTAGCACTGAAGTTGTCCTGTCTTTTGTTCTTGGATACTCTGTGTTAATGTCTTCTGTTTTATGCTATTGTCCCTCTCCAAAAGGGAATGGGAATCTCCTCTGCTTTGCCTAGATGCTGCACATCCTGTTTTCTTTCCTCCTTTGTGTCATTCTTTGTGTCCAGGTGGATATGCTGCCTATATTCAGGCCATTGTGCTTATCTTGTCCTTGTGAAAGCAAGTTTTGTAAAATTCCTTATATAGATTTAAAGTTTCAGCAGTTTAGAGTTTGAGAAATGCTGCAAGTAAGACTATTTAAGAATTCTACAAAAATACCTATAAAAATGTAAACCAAACCAAAAGCACCTAAAAAATCATTTTACTTCAGCCTCTGCATTGTTTATCTTACTACGCAGACTGATGGTTTGGGAACTGATTACCATTATCCAAAGCTTTGGTCACAGCACACTAACTGGTGAGCTGCAAAAAGCTATGGAGTATAGCATATGTGAAGTAGGAAGGGACCCATAAAGATCATCAAGGATAACTCTCTGCTCTTTATAGGACTACTAAACCATATCATTAGTGTAATCTTTTCAGGTTTGGTGATGTGATTGCTTCCCTGGGGAGCCTGGTCCAGTGCCCACCAACCCTCTCAGTGAAGAACTTTTCCCATAGTCCCATCTGAACTCCCTTTGACACAGCTCCATTCCATTTCCTCATGTGCTACTTCTGGTCACCGGAGAGAGGAGATCAGCATCTCCATCCCTGCTGTCCTACCTTGAGGAAATTGTAGGCTGTGAAGAGAACACTCCTCAGCTTTCTCTTCTCCAAGTTGAACAAGCCAAATGAGCTGAGCCATTCCTCATAAATCTTCCTTTGAGACCTTTCACCATTTTGGTAATTCTCCTCTGGACACACTCTAACAGTTTAATGTCCTTCTTATGTTGAGCTGCCTTAAACTGCACACAGTGTTTCAGGTGGGGCTGCACCAGCACAGTGTGGGGTACTGAGATTTGAATTTGTTCAAGTGGAGAACAGTTACCTGTAGCTCATCTAAAATGCTGAGGTATTTGATTATTATTTTTTCCCCTTAAGCTTAAAGAAGAAATAGTTTGTGTGAGTTGGGCACGATGAGCCAGTTCAGTGGATCTAGCTCCGTGCAGGAGTAGGGTCTCAGTGCTGCAGGTTTGGTTGTGATTTAAAAAATATTTCAGGACTGTAATGCTTTAACAGATAAATGTTGTTTATTCCTGTGGCTGACAGAGATAATGACTATTTTCCTGTTAGTGAGTTAAGAAAAATGGGGGCCAACAATTGATTTGTACTATTTCTGATAAACTGACTGGAAGAATTTATAAAGACGCATCATTACTTTCTTGCTTTTTTTTTTTTTTTTTTTTTTTTACACCAACCAGTTATCATTTAAATACTATGGAAAGAATTGTCTGCACTTTTCTAAGTAAGCAAATATTTACACCTGCTTTTAAAAGATGCTGCTGCAGAAAAGCATCAGACAAGGTTCTGGAGAAGCATCACAGTAGTCCTGTCCTATTATTGTGCTTTTCCTCAGACATTTGCTGTTTGCCATTATGGTGATGAAGTGCTAGGTCAAATAGGCCTTTTCTCTGATCTGGTGTGGTTGTTTGCTCTCACATAAGGTCTGGAAAAAATTATTTACAGGCAAAGTTATTAGTATTTGTTCCTCTTTTTAATCAGAATTCTGAAAGTGGCCTCATAATGCTTCATTTGTAAATTTTTGCTTTGGCTTTATAACTAGTTAAACTCTTCAAAATTTTAAATGAGTAAAGAGACAAATCCAAGGGAAAAGAAAGAGAATGTGAAAAAACCCCAAAGCTTTTCTTGTACTGGGGATGGATTGACTAAAAAGTAAAGAGATTCATTTCTTGCTTTCAACTTTAAATGTAGCTGTATATACCCAGACATAAACCAGAAAGGTTCAGACAATAAAACAAAGTGATTCCAGAGAGAAAAATTTACTAAATGAGAAATATTGCTCTTGGGGGTGATCAAAGTGAATGTTTCATCATGGGGCTATATAATTGGGAAGGCAGTGGCATCTTCCTAGCATAAACCAAGTGTTACAGTGAACCTAATTCAGTGTTAAAAAGATTCACACCCACATTTGTAGGAATTTTTGAAGATTAAAGTTTGTAAGAGCAGGATGTGTCAGAGGCAGAGATATCCTTTTTGGTTTTCTATCTCTGAAGGGAAAATTGCTTCCCAAAACACCTTTAGGAAGATGTGGTAAATTCATAGACTGCCTTTTAAAGAAAGGGGGTGTTACAACAGAAAGAGTAGTTCCAATATTCAAATTAGCATTCTAGCATGTTATAAATATAAATGCATAGTTCTGGAATTTAATTATGTATGCAAGCTCACAAAGTTTTCTCATTCTTTTATGAAGTTGAGGATAAATATTTTGGTATTCAGTTTTTTCAAAACACAATAATACATTTATTGATAAATGTTGCTCTGTTATTTGCATTTACACTCAAACAGTTCCTTCCACTCCCTGAAAGGATGCAGAATGACTCCTTTAAATATTAAACACTCATTTCCTGAACACTTGCATTGTGAAATCTGAACAAATTAATACGTTTTACTGAACCCTATCCTAGATGTCTGATTTCTGTAATTTATTAAGTAGAAGAGGTGCTTCATTCTACTTGAAGTTTTGCAATACAGCCCTTTACTTTTTTGAGTACAGGAAAACTTTGGTTCATTAACTTTATAAATCTCATTTTTTCTTTATTCATTTTTTGTACCCCAGGTGGTTTTTTTCCTTTGATATTTGAAGTGCTGGTTCAGTTTTCATAAAAGTCAAGTGGAAATATGACCTGAACTTCAAAAGGCCTGAGAGTCAACTCTTCAACAAGGAAAGCATTAAGTAAATGTGTATTTAAAATGCCATATGAATTCCATCTGTGTTCTTTTACTATTGTGATGATTTTTTTTCTGTGGGTAAATATTTTTTATGTAATCTTAATTTAATCCAATTAAAATATAGTTTGAATGTTCCATCAGACTTAAAGCAAGAAGTCATGTTTCCTTATCAAGGCAAAGCTTAAGAGGTCATGTAAACACTGAGATATATTTTTTCATTTTTCTTTTCTTTTTCCAGAAACTGCAGCTTTTTATTTAGTCATGTCTGCACATGTACATAAAATTTTCTAGTAAGGCCTATGTTCTTTCAAGGTTAATTTTTATTTTGCTGCCTCTGCCTATCAGGTCTAAGCAAAACACTTTTCCAGCACTCAGAACAGCACTACAGACTCCCACAACCCTGAAAAAACTCTCCTCAATTTATAACAGATTCTGGAAATATTTGAGAGGTTTCTTGGTATTTAAAAAACTATTATCAATGTATGGTTCCCTGTTGTACATGTGTCTCAGCTAAGACAGAGAGATCAGGGAATCTATTTGAGTGAGATTGTGGTGCAGTTATCAGGCTCTGTCATTTCTGTAGGGCTTCACCATCAACTTTTGGTGGGGTATGAATGCTAGCAGGTGAATGATTTTCAGATAGGTAGTTTATTCAGGTCTGGGGAACAAACTTGTGATGGAAGTTGCCCTGGACCCTTCCCTGATGAATCATTGTGATTCTCACTATTTTTAGGACTGGTTTCACAGGGTGAGTTTGATTGACATATCCATGTCAAGTCCTGCATAGTTTACAGCTCCTGAGGAGGAGAAAAATGAGAAAATACTTGCAAACTTTGAGAACTCTCACTATGGTCCTGAGCTAATTTTACACTTCTAAATACTGAGAGGCAGAGTGGTAGGCCTGGGTGGAAGGATGGATTGGTTGTCTGCTCTGTGTTTGCACAACAGCAAATTTGAGTGAGACATTTTGATATCTCCTTCCAAAAGGGGCATGATACAGTGCTCCTCAGCCTATGCATGACACAGGAATATCTGAAGAGTTGCACTTATGGGCATATAAATGCGTGGTGGTCTGTCCTACTTCCATGATTTTGTCATCCTCTGTGTGATCAAACCAATACGCTGATAATCAGAAGTTGTTCCTGTTGCAGCTGAAATCCCTTTACTGATGATCAGAAATTGTTCCTGTTGCAGCTGAAATCCCTTTTGTTCATGGCCATCATTGAGCAGATCTAAGAGCTGGATGGCTAAAGCCTGATTCTGAATGTTTTTGTTTTTATAATACTGCAGCTAAAACATTTAGGTGGCTGTAGAAGTGGTGTTCACTGATCATACTTCCCTCTCTTGTGTTTATCAGCTTAGTGCTTTAGGCTTTTTCTCATTATTTCCTCCCCACTGCACTTCTCATGCCTATCACAGTCTTGGTTATTAAATGAGTTGCTCTGATTGCTATTTGTTACTAATTAGCACACATTTAGTTTTAAATACATTGAGTATTTTTTTTCTGAAATATCTTTTAAAGCGATAAAAGCTGTGATGAAACTAAAATCTCTCTAACAACTGTGTTACTATCAGGAGAAACCACTGTAACAGCTAATAATTCTCCTTTCCTCATTAATAAATTATCTTTGATTACCTAACAGTGAATCAACAGCCACACCCTGCAGATATAATCACATTGTAGAAAGTGAGCATTTGCAGCAACAGTCGACAGTAAAAGTGGAACCAGTACTTTTCTCTGGCCTTTATATGTTTGCCCTAGTGGGACATGCTCCCTGTGCTTTCTTGCAGGTGATATCTGAAACAGCTCTGAAAATGTCATTGATTGACTCTCTAAGGAGGAGGAGTGCTCATTTCTGTGGTTGGGAGTTGTCTTTTCTGTGTGTGTGTGTGTGTGTGTGTGTGTTAGCATTTCAGCTCACTCCTGTACTGCTCTTCTGCAGTGGATTTCTTGATTTTTCCCCCCCTACATTCATTTGGTTCATGCTGTAGGGCAGTTCTGGAATATTCTGAAAGGGACTTCTTCCTAATGACACTAGCCCAGAAGGTAAAAGCAGGGACGTGCCACCAGTGGCAGTTCGTGTCAGCAGCAGATTTGCACTAGTCTGAGGTGTGTGCTGTGTGGATACTGGTTACTTAGCAGCAATAATTTCAATCTACAGATCTGCTCCCATTGCACTGCACTGCTTGGCAATGCAGGCATGACTGCTCTAGGAAGTTCGTTCTTTTTTCTTAACTGCTGTCAGCTGCAATTGAAGATAGACTAAAAGTCAATTCTGCTGTAAAGTCAGTGAAGTTAGCTATGAAATAAAAGGCTTCTTGGGGAAATGGAAGCCCTAGCTGTTACTATGACAGACCATCTTTTCATTTATGTTAAGTATTTTCCTTTTTGGATATTGCATACAAGGATATTTATATGCATCACATGATGCTTTCCACGTGTAGCTATGTGACTTCATTTGCAGTCTCTTCCATCTCATGAAGAGTATGTACAAACCATGTGAAATGGGAAATGCTAGTAACTAATGGGCATTTTTATAGAATAGCAGAATAAATAGACACATAAAACTTTGCAGTGGTTACTGCTGCCTTTCAGTTGTAGTGACTCACTGGGGTGCACTTACAAAGAGAAATGTGGGGTCCAGAAGTAAGCACACAAAATCTTTATATGTTTATAGAATTACCAAGGCATTGTTGTGCTGTGTTGTTTTGTGGGTTTATTTTTTGTGTGTTTGTTTTGGTGGAAGTTGGTTGGCTTGTTTGTTTTGTTGGGGTTGTTATTGTTTGGGGATTTTTGTTTGTTTGTGGTATTTTGGGGGGTTTTGTTGTGGTTTTATTTTTTGTTTGGTTGGGGTTTTTGTTTTTGTTTTTTTCCCTGACTTGCTTCATCAGGAAAATTCCTTTTTATTCTCTAATAAAGGAAAAGATCTTAATTTACAGACTATTTTCCACCTAATTTCCAGACCTTTGGTTTTTGGTGCCCTTCTTTCTAAATCTCATACTTAACTGGTTGCCATAGCTATCCAGAAAAAAACATTGTCTGATTCCAGTGTTTTGGGGAATTTTTTTATGTAGCTGGAGGTGGAGAAGAAGAAAAACTGCTTTTTTTATTTTTTGCAAATTAAATAATACATTACCTCAATTTGCAAAGAAAGGGATATTGCTATGCACATTTTCCTTTGATTCTAGTCCAAGTTTGATAGAGAAGGGCAAGTTATCAGCAAGAAATATATTGCACAATGGTTAAAAGTATTTGCTTAAGAAATTCAATATCCCCAAATGTCATTCTTGTCTCTAGAAATGAGCATGACTCTTTGGATAAAACCTGCTGCTGTGCTCTGATGTCATGTCCTACATGCTGTGTCTGCAGAACCACCTGAAGGCATTTATACAGTTAGCATGATCAGAGAATGGATTGTGATTGGAAAAAATAATTATAAAATCACTGTTGAAATCACTTGGTCTAGCTGCTAAGTACTTCTGGGTGCACCATAAGAAAGACATGTTCCTGTGCCTCAAATTGCATGACAGCAGAAAAGTCATTTTAAGGGAGTTGAGCTGTTTATCATGGCTGGCATATAATCCAGTTAAATATTTGAATTTTGAGGGTCTGTCTTTATCCCATTTCCTTTTATATATCTCTATTAGTTGCTGTTGCCCTTTTTTTTTTTTTTCCTTTTGCTTTGCTGTTTCCTTTCACGCTTCTTCTCTGGATGGTTATGTTACTGCATCTAGAACAAAATTTCCTGTATTGTTTTAAGGACAATTTGTTTCAGTAGAAACTGCTGAGAAGTGCTGGCTTGTACTTCAGTTCTTCTCTGGGCAAAAGCTCCATTCAAAACAGAAATACCACAGAAGTACCATAGGAAAAACTGGTCCCTTTTTGACAGCTCTGACTTATTCATTTAATGAAGAGATGGTCTGTATTAGGAGCTTGCGAGTTAACTGCTTCTTTCTGCTGATTTTTTGATAGAGGCAGTGTTTCATGAATGAAACTCTGCATAAGTGTGTATTTGTTCTTGGACATTGCTCTCAATAGTTCTTTTATAGTTTTAACATGAATGATCTCTTTTTGTGGGAAACTGGAGCGGGGCTGGTTGATGTGGGGGTGTGAGCCATGTATGTGTATGCATATATATGTCTTTATAGATAAAGCATTTTGGATGATGTTTACATTTTGGAATTCATTACTACTGCAGATATCATATTGCACAGCTATGTTCTCAGATTTACTCTTTGAGATACTGAACTGCTTAAAATAGTTTGTTATTAGCTGCCTTTATTTTTCTATTTGTTTTATTGACATCTGCATGCGAAATTCTGTCAGTCACAGCACACTTTGAAAGGGCAGCAATTTTCTAGCAGTTGAAAGATGGTGTGTTTTAGAGCAATAATCAAATATATATTTTAAAAATAATAATTTGAAGACAGCCTTGAAGGATGTATTCCATTAAATACCACTGAAGTCAGAAGAAAAATAGCCACTGCTTTCCAACAGTAACAGCATGAGTCCAAAGGATCTGGCCTGTGCAAATTTCTGGGAATTTCTTTTGTGTTCTGTTCATAGAAATATAAGTAGAAATAGCAAAGTGGCTTAGACTTCAAAGCTCAGAGTGACAGCAGACACTGTTTCAAATATTTTTAATTGTGTGTATTGGGAAAAACAGGGCACAGGTGAAAAATAATTCTATATCCTTAGTGCAAAAATAAATTCTGTTTGTACTATTCTCATAATAAAGACTGTCAATTGTGATTTAGTTTATGTGTAAACTCAAATGATTGTAGAAATGCTATTATGTGTTTACAAGAGTATCAAGCTACTTAACTTTCTTTAGATTAACATTGATCAAATCTAACTGCAAAGGGTTCCTTTAGTCAGCAGTATTCCTGCTCCATTTTCAAGATAGTAGGTATTTTGAAATTTCCATAGAGATAAAAAGCTAAAGGTAGCAGCTGAAATTCATTAAAAGAAATAAAATAGAAAAATTCAGTTGATCTGAAGTGCCTTCAACATGACAGCTGCATTTGTAACATAGTCATTGCTATGAAAAGTGGTCTTTTTCTTGATACATGGTATCTTTTGATGATGTAGCATGTAATTCCAGACTTCTGAAAATAGGTGAAAATTGTGGCTATTTCTGTGACTGCTTGTTATGTGCTTATTTGTTTGTGAGCGCTTTCCATTATGATTGAAAGCATTTTAAAACCCATGTTTCTGTTAACAAGAACATTCGAGAAAAAGGAATGAAAGTTCTGTGAGCGTATTCAAAATAAATGCTATGTGAGAACCTATCTACTTCTAATAATTCTACATTTTAAGCTCAGAAGAAGGAAGAGTTAGAGTGGTCTAGCGGAAGGGTTGTGTTAAAATGGTGTGTGCTATGATGACTGGTATTTTACAAGAGGAACAAAAGGCACTTAAATAAGAGTGAGAGATAAAAGAAAAAATGTTTGCAAACAGACTTTTTAGCAGTTTTTATTTTTGTTTCATTCACTGACCATCACGTTCACTTTTAAGGGTCGTGTTACATGGATGATGCTTGAATGACACTGTTGATGCTACAAATGCCTATTTTCAACACAGCAACAGCACCGACATTGTGCTTGACCTGCACACACTGATTCTGTGTTGCTTTCTCTCAATCTAGCCTGACCCAGGACATTGTTGCCTGTGCCACAAGAGCTGTTGAATATTAGAGCCCCAAGGGCACAGGAGTTCTCTATGGACCTGCTATGGCCTGAACAGCTTCACCAATGTCCTCCACTCCAGACCTATGTGTTTAACCTCACGTTTAACCTCACGTCCGGGCCTCAGGCACTGTCCAAGCAGTACTATAGCTACTCATCCCCTGCAGTCTTCTAGAGAACCCATTTTTGGGTTTTCCTGCCTTCCCCAGGAGAGGGCTGCAGCCATGCAGGGCTAACAGGAACCCCTGTTAATCTCTGTGCCCAGATCAGTGCCCCTGCACAGTGCAGTGGGAACAAAGCAAGAAGCCTGAGGGACAACAGAACTGGGCTTCATCCTCTCTGTGAGTGGCCCTTTTTTGGGGCAGTTGTCTACTTGGCACAGTCTGCTCCCCTATAAAGCAATTATATAACTCTCCCCTCACCTCCCATACATGTTTCATTAGGTTGGTTGGGGGTTTTTGGTGTGTGTGCTTTTTGTTTTTGTTTTGTTTTTCTAAGCTACCATTTGCACCCCTGGATAATTATAGGACCTGGGTAGCTACCACCAAAGGGTACAATTCAATTTAAAGAAAAAAATATGTTCAGGCTCCTACGTTGCAGATGGTCATGCTGGGCTGCTGAAGGCCTCTGCGGCATTATGTGGGCAATTCTAGAATGGAAGCCAAACATTGTTACTGATTTGAGACCTAAATGATTATTTAAATTTAGACTGAAGAGGAGATTAATTTCTCTTTAAAGTATGCTGTCAGAATTAGTGCAGGTTCATTCTTTTCTCTGGTGTGCTTTCTTGTTGGAGGGACCATCTGTTTGTCTAGGGAAGTCATAAAATAATATTCGATGTGAGATTTGCACTGAAATCCTGATATCTAGTAACTGCAGTTATGGAAATTATCTATAACATACCTAATTCATTTATATTTTAATTTCAATCCATCAGTGTCAGATAAAATAGGTTATTTTTCCTTCTATTCCTGGGTGGCACCTATAATAGCTTAATGTTGCCTAGCTAGTAAAATGGTAAATTTTGAAGTCTTGCTGCTAGCCAGAGGCTTTTTTTGTTGACAAGGCTGCCCAGTTGAAAGCTGCTTTTACAAATAATTAAACTTCATATTTCTGTAGTTAATGATTATATTTCATTTCTTTAAAATGATTTGTCTATCACAGCTGTTGGAAGCCATATGTGAAGAAAATATGAATTATGGATAAACCTAAAGCAGGTAAAATGTTCTGAATATGAGGACAGTGATGAGACTTGAGAAGAAACAGATTCTGTTGGCTAATCTGATTGAGACTGTTTCCTTTTTATGCTGCAAAATTGGTAAAATACCTGGAAAATTAACAAAGCAATTGTGTACTGTTCCTGCTCTTCTAATTTGACTTATCCCATTAAATTGGTGCTTGCATTGTTCTTTCAGAAAGTATGTGTATTTACCTCATTTCTTTCTTTATAGCAATTGACTACCAACCTTGAAAAATACATGGCTGAGATACATATATATTTATAAGACACCCCTAAACTTTAGCTTAAGCACTTCTTAAGGAGGTTGTATAATGCAGGCTTTCTGTGACTTTCAGAAAAGATGGCTCATGGTTCATGTCAGGGAGGTGCTTTTAGGATAATCCAAGTTGTTTCCTTTCCACAAGTCAAACATCAGAAAACAGTGTCCTTCACATGCTCTTAAGATTAGTATCTAGACAAGCCATGACATCAGACTGTTTTCCACAGGGTTTTGTGCTATTTTTTTTTTTTTAAATAAACTTCATTTCAGCCTGCTGTTTCCCTAACCTTTGTGCTTTTATATTTTTAACTCCTTTGTTAGGTGTGGCATTTGTAAATCCATTGGTCATCTGAGTCTGCTGGCCCTGCCAAATAGCAATAGAGACATGTACACTTTAGCCTGTAGTGAAACATCAGAGTTTCTAAGTCAGGTTTCTAGAAACAAGTCTACAGAGCTTATCTATGTCTTTAAGTAGTATCTTCATATCTTGAAATTAATTATGCCTTGAGTACTCCAAAGAGTATGCTGTGTATTTCTTCACAACCTCCCAGCTAAAAAGCAACAAATACACAGAAAGTCCATAGTCTTTTAATTTTAAGTTTGTCTTTTAAATATTTTCCCGTAGTGAAAATTAGAAGTGAAAATTGGCTCTTTCATTGCCACCTAAATGGCACCTACAATTAACTATTTTTGAAACTTAACCCTATTTAAAATTCCAGTTTGAACTCCTATTATTTTTACCAACCAAGACTTGTCTTCTCTAAAGGGCATTGATTCATTATCAGCCTAAGCACCTTTGAAGATATGGTCCTAAGTGATTTTATCATGTAAAACTGCTTCAGCATATTTGAAACAACCTGGCCATTTTGGACTAAGCTGGGTATGATTTAGGTCTTCAGCAGTTTGCAAGGACTCAAGAATAAACAGGCATGAAGTGATAAAAAGGGAAACAAAAGAATCCTGCCTTGTTTCATGTCTGCTTTCAAACTGCTATTGACAGAACAAAGGAATGTATTGTAACTATATCCTCTTCTAGACAAAAAATGAAAATATAACAGCGACATCACACAGATTAATTCAACAACTTTTAATCAGTGGAATATTTTTTCTTTCTGTTGCTGCAGACTCAGATGTTTTCTTCATAATGCCAAAGGCTTTACACAATTTTAGTTTTATAGAATATTCAATGACAAATCCTTTAATCTGAAAGCTTGATTTTTAGAGGACTGTTTATTCCATTTCATTAATTTGCACTATGCAAACCCAGAGGTTCTGACTTCTGCCTTACAAGAGAAAAGTGAAGTATATTTTATCTGTTGATATGCTAAGCTTCTTTTCTTCACTTGTCTCTTTACTGAAAGTAATACGGCTATTCTTGATATAATATATCCTTATGTTACTGGGAAGCAAGTGTGGCAAGAGGCTTTGTTCTGAGGTTCTGAAAATGAGATAGATTTTCAGTAACTGGGTAATTTGGCTATAAGTATACTAAAGCTCTTCAAATAGATATGGTTAACCTAGAAAAAAAAAGAATATGATGACTTCACAGGTTTTTAATTTTAACTTTCTGGCTTTTGTGTGCATGAGCAAAGACTTGTTTTCTGTGGACATAAGCACAGCTGATAGCAATATTTAAGAGAGACAGACTTGTAGGTTTTGTGACGTGTCGTGGTCTTCTGGTTGTCCTGGTCAGTGCAGCTGCCTCCTTTTCTTTTGTGAAAATGCCATGGTCTGCTTGTCGCCCTGGTCAATGCAGCTGCCTCCTTTTCTTTTGTGAAAGAGGAGAGATCTGATGCTCATCTGGGTCTCTCTCTGAGATGGCCTTGGGACGATGTCAAGGAAAGCAGCTGGTGTTTAGGTTTAGAAGAACTAAAAGTTGACTTTGAGTTTGTTTGTTTTTTTGCTTTGCTTTGGTTTGGTTGGTTTTTTTTCTGCTCCACCAAAGATCAGTGAAGTTCGCAGTGTCTTCAATATTCTGACAACCATTCCTGCTCCACTAAAGATTAGTGAAGTTCACAGTGTCTTCAATATTCTGACAACCATTGTTCAATAACATATTCCTTCTAGCACCAAATACCAAGTTTTCCAGAATTTTCCTCTAAAAATGTACCCCCAATTCTGTCAGCAAATTGGAGAGTGTGTAGTTGAACCTATAGTTCAATTCAACTATAGGTTGAACCTATAATATTCAGTTTTGGAATATGAACACAGATTGACTGTCCACTGTGCATAAGGGGTGACAAGTACATGTTTTGACAGCTATTTCCCTCAAAATAATAATAAAAAAAATATTTTCAGGTTCAATCAGTTGTCCATTTATGGTGGTCATTTTTGCAAGTGAAGAACTCTATGAAAGTTTGTTGGGTAGAAAATTGTTTGATTTTATTCCTTTAGGCCAGAAAGAAAATGTAATCATCCCTTCGGAAAAGTAAAATAAGTGTCCTGTTTCTTGGTCTGGTTTTTATATACTATTGGCAAAACAGGAGCATGGGAAATAACAAGCATCAGAACATCCGTCTTAGCTATATCATGTATATAAATTTGAGAATAGCTAATTAACCAGTCTCATCTTTGCATTCCCTGAAAAGAAATACTATTTTCCATTCCATTACCTGCTGCCTTGTTTCTAGTTTCAAGAGCCAAACCTCAGAATCTGATGGGTCATTTTAACTGGACCTAGATTTGGCTCTGGGCTGTTCAGGTTTTATTTGTGTTAGTTTTCCCCCATTTCAGTGTATATTTCTTCTTCCTGTGTTCCATATTATTAAAATAAGTGAAAGCAATCCAAACTGCAGTGAATTATTCTCTTTAAAAAAGTCAGTAACCTAAGTGGCTTTACTTACACCCACTGTAAGCTTCTTTTCTTTGTCTAGTTTTGCCGAGAGAAATACCTACATTGTGTCTAGAAAAGATTTTCAAATACTGTGCTATTCACTAGATACTTAGGGACAGTACATTTAGAACTAGAGTGGATAATGTGTATACTTTGCTATCTGCTTCTGGCACTATGCCTTCAGTCAGTGGTCATGGCAGGAAATAGCTTCAATAGTGCAAACCAGGGGTTTGTAAAATACTTAAAGACGAAGAAAGAAGAATGACACTTTCCTTGCCAATTCAGAATCCATTTTCTCTTGTACATACAGCAAGGGAGTGAGTTTCTTAAGCAGAAATGTTTTACTCTAAAAATGAGGCAGCATGAGAATCTGAATCGCTAGATTCAGCTTGTATTATTTACTGATACCTCTTTATCTGGATAAGATTATTATTTAACCTAAATAACAAAGGAAAACAAATAACTAAAGAATAGGTTATATGAATAGAGATGGCTTAGATTCATGTTTTAAATATCTTGTCCTCCTTTTTCTCCAATATTAAAAACTGTTCTAGTTTTCAAAGTCCCACAGCACTATGCTTTTCAAATATTTCTCTGTTAGGATCATCCTTTAAATGTGCTGATGATGCTACATCAGTCCTTTGATAGCCTTTCTGAATAAAAGCCACTAATTTATATCATTTTTACATATAATTGTCAAGATCAAGAGAGAAGATTTCAACAGATGGCTTCTTAAGTGCTGTATATTGTGGCTTCAGGATAGTTCTTTTAACCCTTTGTGTTTTGGTCGTCTTTCCTGATGTTTTCTATTTAGTCTGTAAAAATTTTAAGGCCAGACCAATCCTGGTATATGTTTGCTCCGTTTATGACATGGTGAAACAGTTTTGGTTGCAGTCTGTAAATCTGACTGTAATCAACTAATTAATATGCACAATGCCCCCCCTGCCCATGAAATCTATTAAACAAGGAGTAGCTATTTCATCTCAAGAATCTGACCTGATTATGGCTATGGTGTGACTACTGAAGATAGCTCTATAATACCCTTCTTTTAATTTAAAGTGGCCAACATACCTAACATTTTTTCATACAAATTCTGTCCTCCTACTTTTACCATTCATAGAAGTATGTTTAGCCATCTAGTGTGTTTGTTTCTGTACACACAGGTGTCCCTAAAACATATTTTGACACACTGGTGATGTGACCTTCTGTCACCTTTTTTCAAATCAAAGGAGAAGGCTGCTGGATTATTTTCTCTGATTTGGTGTCCTAGGGGCAGGGTCCCTGGAGGTTACTGTGTTGTAGTTTTTGTGGTGGCCATTCTCATTTTTTATTTTTTTTCTGCATTCAGAAGTAAAATGCTGGACCACCCATTAAAGAATAATTCATAGATGTTTCAAGAAAAGGTGCTTCTAGCATACATATGCCAGCAGCTAAAAAAAGTTTGTTTGGCTCTGTATCTGTTTAACTTTCAAATTGTTGACACTTTTTTGCGTTGCCTTCTGTGAATTTCAGACAAAATTTTGGTGACAGACCATCATGTTTCATTAATCTTCCTTTCACTCTACTTTTCTCCCAATATGTAACTGTTCTGCTACACCTTATCTAAAGAGAATCCTAAATCTAAGCTTTGCAACAGTGTCTTTGTCACAGCACTGCAAAGTGTTGCTGCTGTGGTTCACAGTCAACAATGTAGGCAAGAGTCTCTGCAGAAGTGGCTATCAGATTGATAAAAGATGGGGATAATGAATTGTTAAGTACAGTATTTCTGTGAGATAAAATAAATCAGCCAAGGTCCCATTGGAAAATTTGGGCAAAACTAGGTGAGTAAACCTTGATGGTAGAAGCCAGTCTGTTGCTTGGACCACTAAGTCTATATAGATCTGAATTTTGTACTTTCTGCCTCTATCTCAAGTCCAGTAGAATATTCTGCAATGGGAGTTGAACTTCGTTATCTATAGATGATGATTTAAAAGAAAGTACATATTGACTCTTTCACCTTTGCCTTGGTATCTCACTCCCACTGAACGACTAAATACCACAACTTGTTTCTTGCTCTGTGAGAACCAATGTGTTTCTAAAGAAGATTTGTGTAAAATATGAATTTTTCAAACTTCCATAATGTCAGATTTTTTTCCCCAGTACAAACCAGAGTTCAGAAAGTATTCTCCTCTTCTCTCTCCTATCCTATTTCAGTATCCAGTGATAATAATAGTACAATCTTCTTCCTGGTGTGATTTTTCTGGGTTTGGGTTTGGTTTGGTTTTTTACTTCTATCTAAATTAACCAAGAACTGTCAGGTACACAAGCAGAACCTGCTGCTAAGCAACACAGCTGCATTACCTGGAGAATAATATTACACTGCACTGAATACTGACAGAATTGGCAAATGGTCTCAAAGGAAGGGGATCAGTCACCATTCTGTTACAAACCTGCAAATACAGATGGTAGCAGGGATTAGCAGTCTAGAGGTTTTTCTGGCTTAATAACTTACAGACTGTGTCTTTTCAAAACATGCATTTCAATTGAAGTCTGGCTCATCATAGCTTTTTAATATATTAAGTGTTATGAAATGTACAGACTAGCAATTCTGAGGAATATAACTGCAATCTATCAGGCTAGGAACATCTAGTCGACTTTTTATAGTGTTAAGAGAATTCTTTAGAAAAGCCAAACATGGAAATGTTGCAATTGCTTAAAAGCTGAATTTACAATCTTTTTAGTTTAGTACCCAGTGATGTGTAGGTCAAAAATAAAGACCATTTACAATGATAAAATTATCCAGCTATGGATAGCTGGATATTATTCCACAGTAGATGGAATTGCACTGAAGAGGAAAACTGAAAATGTATTTTTCTGAGATTCATTCTGGTAATAGGCCATTTTATGCATTTCAATATATACTACTTTGTAACATGTCATATGCATTTTGCTCTTTATATATGAGATTTCTTTAGCTTTGATTCTGGGCTGGATAAACCTCAAATCCATGTCTTTGTTTTTATCAATGCCTGTATGTTTTCAGAACCAAGTTAAAATTATGGAGATTCCCCTCCCCCTTTCTACAACCTGATGTGTTGTAATGATTAATTGTCCATAATGCCCCCAACATAGTGACCATAATCTCTCACTTAAATGTCTTACTGCAGTCTAAATCTCTCTTTTTGGCCTTCTCACCAAAGACATAGGGAACAGGTTACTTACTTCCTCCTGGAGGTGGCATTTAATGTGTTGGCTCAGTTGTGATGTTGAAAGAAGATACAGAAAGTGGAAGTAGAATTGACCATCACAACAAAACTGCTAAATATTAAATAAATTAATAAATACTTATAGTTACTTCCCTAATAAATTAATAAATACTTATAGTTACTTCCCTAATAAATTAATAAATACATGTAGTTACTTTCCTATGCCATTTCATGAATAGTCAATGCTCAGTGAAGGATGCCTCATTCCAGTTGTGCTATGTAAGACACAGAGACAATCAGTCCTATACCTACTTCAAAAGATATATTCTCTTTTTCTGAAAAATAAAAAGCTTAGTGTTTTCCTACTTAGTGCACTTCACTGCTGCAGAATACTCTGTTGAGCCAGCAGGTCCAGCAATCTACCCTGCATTTGGACAACCCTTTGTGTCTGGCTACCATGGCCACTGCATGTGGGAATGGGCTTCCCAAACGTGCAGGGCCCGGGACCACAACTTCCCTCTGCTGCTCCATGCCACAAGCCACCCTAGCTGCTCCCCAGTCCAATCTGCAAAGTGATTCAAATAATTATAACCTTCTCCATAGAAATGAGTGCTAGGAAAGCAGAACAGCTCACCCATGTGCGTTGTGTTTTCCTATGTCTGTCACCATTTTTGTAAGGTTGTAAGGGAGTTTTGTGCAGAAGTTGTCCTGCAAGCATAAGGCATCAGTCTGTGCCTCAGCAACGGCAGCCAGGTCGTAATTTATCTGACATGCCTTTGTGACTTTCCTCTCAATTCCAAAGTAAATGGCTTTCTCACATCATTCATTCAAATGCACAACCAGGTTATCAGTAGCTGCCACTTTTCTGCCTAGCAGCCTAAAAAGGACATAAAATGCCTCTTGCCCTTAACACCATTCTTTATGTGCTTCTCTCAGCATGCCCAGCTGTGAGTTTCCTGGCTTCCCCTTAGCACTCTTGTGAATCAAACTCACAATTGTTATGACTAGCTGAAGAGGAGGGGAGGAGGAATAATATGCATTATAAACAGGTCATATGGCAGTTAGACCCCCTCTGACCATGCAGCCAATTCTATCAGTGTACTAATTCTCCAATGGGAGTTGCTGGAAATTCTCCTAGTCTAAATGAACCAGCCTTGAAAGCATTAGTTTCAAAGCATTTTAATATGAAGTGTTGCCAAATAGAACTGTTTATGAGACTGTTTTCATAAATAAAATGGGGAATTATTAGTCTGGTCTTTGTCTTAAAAATCTTCTGTAACATTTTGGTCAGAAATTCACATGTCGCTACAGATGTTTACAGGTCAACTAGATAAAGAATCCCTTTTCTGTAATGTTGGTTGGTCTTCCCCAACTGCAGTTGTTTACTGTCACAATACTTTTGTTTAGTTTGATTAAGGTAGAGTTAGCTGGATCACACAGATGTGCTGATGGAAGTGGATTTAAAAAAAGGTGATGTGAAGTAAAGCTTCAGTTTGGTTGCAGCCATTGTAGGTTTTCCTGGGTTTTTTTACTCAATATCTTGACCATTTTGAGTTTAGTCCAATCTTTAAGTAAGTGGTAAAGTCTACATCAGTTAATTGTTTTGCCTGTCTGTTATTAAATGAAAGACATTCCTGTCAAAACCTCATCATTGCCATCTTCATCATGAAAGCACTCCCAAGGGTGGTTTTTTTCCAACCAGTATTGCATGTTCTTGGTGTAGAGCACTAGGTATTTGGACCAATTTGTTTTCCTTTGTAAGGATTTTTTTTTTTTTGCATTTCACTGTGATTTCTGACCTTTTTCAGCGACACTGGTTTATGTTGTGATTCTGATTCTGATAGATGGTGACATTTTCTAAGTTGGTGGGGTCACTGAAGGGACGTTTTCTTTTAACAAACATTTAATTTTTTCCTACTGTTATTGGTCCTACAGTACACTCTTCATATGGACATTATAGGCACTGGCTTTCAAGCATGAAGAAACATTCCAAAGCTATCAAAATTATTCTGCTTTCAGACAGATGAACATGATAGCTTTCCAGTGTCAGGTTTCTAATGGTGATCACGTGGACAGTTCTGCATCCGGTAATTTATTCAGACTGGTGTCTGTTGACAGTCTGTGGATGATATCCAACAAGACTACCTCATCCTTTGTCTTTTATAAATCATTCAATATATACAGCATGGAAAGGTCTATGCAATAGGCCATCACCATGTTAGTACTGTCGTTCTGAATGACGAGTGCAAAATTTTCAGTATTTTGAAATGAACACTTTGGTAACCTTGGAAACTATGACATATGTTCATTTTAGATACAATCAATTTATTACAGCAGTGTCCAGTTATTTTGGATAGAAAGTGAATGACGATTTCATTTCTTAAAATATGTTTATATCATTCATCTGCTGTTATTATCATTCTAACCAGTAATAGTAGTACATTTAATGAACATTTTCTTGTTTTGTAGTACTTGAGAACTTCATTGAGGACTGAAGCCTGAAGTCTTGGATTCTATTTAGAAAGAGCCTTTGCTTTGGAGAGATCATGCTCAAAGGCTTAATGGAGACAGGTAAAGTCATCACTAGCTAAATAGATGTATTTCAGAAGGCTTTATGAGAGGTGTCCTATTTATAGTCAATGCATGGGAGGATTAAAACAGTTTTGAGAAGATGCAACAAGTAACTAAATGTTAACATAAGTTGGGCATTTATTTTGCTTTTATGTTTGAAATTGCAAGTATTAATATTGTATTTACATCGATTACATTATTCAAGAGACCATGCTTTCAACTTTCATTATGGACATGAAGCCTTTGTTTAAAATGGATATGTGTGAAAAAAGCACTAATCTGTTGGAGGAGGGCCCTCATCTTTTGGAGTTACTGGTAGTTATGTGTATTCAGTAAGACATGATTATTCCATGACTCCATTATTCAAATAACAACAATAAAAATAATTTTGTGCTCTTTCTCTCTGTTTTGAAACAAGAGTAAAATATGTTTATAACTTTCCATAGCTGTAATAAGTCTTGTGTATCAGAGACAGAATGTCATCATATTGCTCATTAGCACATGTGGAGCCACACTCTTCTAAAACCCCAACACTGTTTTTTCACTGTGCTATCTGACTTAACCTCTGTTTCACAGCTACATATGGCTGCTGACTAGAGACTGAACTTTACAGGAACAGTAAAAGAAGCTATGTGGGAAGACTGGGGTCTTTTAAAATGTTTTAAGGGTTATTTTATAGAGGTTCTGCAAAGTAAGTGTGAATTTGATGAATGCTAGAATGCAGTTGTCACTAGATGTACCTTTGAAATAGATGGGCTTTGCTGTTCTCTCCCTTAGCACCATGTTTCAAAAGGGGCATTTTGCTGTTGTCTCCAGTGGAGATAGAGTTGGACAATAAGTGTGTATACAAATGCTTTTGACAAATAACTCATGTTTAATTCCTCTGGTGCTTTTATTGCAAAGTGTTCCTGACACTATTGTCAAATGTTTTTCAGCTTTTTAGGGTATGCTGGTTCTTCCACACAACAGCTTTGGTTTGATTTTTTTTTTTTCACATTGGACTGAAAATACATAATTTTAAATATTTTCTTGCAATAGAATTGTGTCAGAACAGATGCTCCCAATTCAGAAGCCTTGATTTTTCTGCAAAAAGTTTCAAAAGATTTCTAAAACTTCTGTACTGAAAAACGTTGTAGGTACAAAATACTTCCATTGGAATTTCGATTTTAATGAAAGGCCATAACACCATCTTTTATGAATTCTGCAAACCATTGAAAAGCTTTGCCTAGGACAAGAGCTTACTTCTCAGAAAGACTTAAATAATTATGACACAGAGAACTTCCTCCACTAAAGATAATGCCAACATTCATATGGAAAAGGGAAAAAATTATCTCAACAAATTATACTAAAATGAAAATTTGTTAGCACAAAGTAAGAGAGTAAGGCTTAGTGATGGAATATTTTGGGGTTTAGGCCAATGTTACTCAATTTTTTCATTAAATTCACATCAAATTCAGTTATCAATGCCTAGACAAGCAGCTTGTCCTTCTGAATTTGTGGATATTGAAGCAGATTTTAGCCCTGGAAGTGGTATGTAACTCAATATAAGATTGGGAAAGCTGCTTGTGTAGCCAAGTGGGGCTATTCTTTTTGGATTTACATCTCTAAATAATTGTACCATACACTCCTGCTGCATGTCATTGTAGATAAATGCATGAAAGTCCATGTGCCGTGTAGAAGAGATGGCAGAAGAAATATTTGAAACCTGACTTCCCATTTTAGTGTCATATACAATCACAGAAAAAGGCAACACACATGGACAACTGAAGTACTTAATGGTTTCCCCTTAAAATTTTAGCTTGAAGTTAATATGTTCTGAAATGTCTTTATTTTTTCATTATACCTGTAATTATGCAAACTTTTAGAATACTATTGTTCTGTATAAATATTCATTTCCTTATCTGAAGGTATTGAGGTACACAGAGGTCAGATTAGTGTACTGCAGTGAATCACAGCCGAGAAAAACAACAGTGTAGCTCAATGTGTTTTTAACTGGAAATGGGCAGCAAGAGCTGCCATGGACTGAAAGGACAGCTGGCATGACAGCATTTGACATCCTGTGTGTAATTGATTTTGAATGCTTGACAGATTTTTATAATGGTACAGAGGCACTTAGACCAGCAGGTAGCTGTTGGGAATAGATTGAGTGGTGGTGAGCCCATTTTCATATTACTCTTACTTGAGAATCCTTTAGACACACTTGACATCAAAGATGTATTCTCTTTTAAGTTCAAGTGCTTGTCAACTGTTACACACCTTTTCATCAAATTCCAGAAAAGCAGAACAACTTAAAACACCTGTATGTTACTTAGATAAGTGATCATTGTTAAAGATGAAATTTTAAGTGCCGTTTTTATATAGTAGGGGTGGGCAGTACAGTATTGGCTGGTCAACCAGCCTTTAGTTTTTATGTTCAAATTATTGTTGTTGGCAAGCCCTGAGCAGATGATCACTTGTGAAATTGATGTCAGAATTAGATCAGCCAGCCCAACAACTGCAATCAGGGAAAAGACAAGCTGCTTCTGTTTGTTTCAAGTGATGGCATTTTTATTTTTTAATATGTGCTAAGTGGGCTGATCAAAATAATGCAACAGTTTTTAGAGAGCTACTGGTTTTGTTTTCTTTTTTTTTTCATTATGTGATTGTAAATTTAGAGATGTGATTATTTTCTTTAATAGATTTGTGGTTTGTGTTCACTCTTCTAATTTATTTTTCTTCATTTGGATTTCTGATTGAGTGAAATAAATTAGGGTTCACCATCAGATCAGAATTTTAGAAAAAGATTAGTGGAAATGGATGCTTTCACTCTGGGATTCCAAATTTACTAGATGGTTAGGGAGTTTGCATTGCAAAGTGTGAAACATATTGTAGTCTCTAAAAATCAGACTTCCTGGAGTTTAGCATATAGATACCAAAGATTTGAAAATGACCAGTTGCTGTAAAAATCTAGGTCAGACATTTCTAGACTTTTGGTCTTCAAACTGATGGAAAAGTATTTTGTTCTTTAAGGATATTTTCTTAACTCTGTTATTAGTTGCTGCTAAAGGTTTGGCATTTTGTTGGAATCCGGATGGATATTTGAATTTGAGACAATAAAATATGTCACGTAATACACTGTAAATATCTGAAGCAACTGCTATGTTAAATTTAACACATTGTGCCAAGCAATGTTCATAATACTTTATTAATGGCTGTATTGGATCTAGAATATTTTACAGTGGTTGGACTGACCATTCATCCAAAAGATACAGGCACTTAATTGTGTCTAAGCAGCTGTCAATTTTGTATGCCCTTAAGATGTCCCTTTCTCACTTGGCTGATCACATCATGTTCAGAGCCTCTGAAATATTCAGACTTGAACCAGAAGGGAAAATTTTGCTTGTGACAAAATTGCAGTGGCTTAACTATTATGGTATGTCTGCATCTTTATATTTCTCTGAAAAAATATTCAGAGTTACAGGACAGGACAAATACAGTTGAAGTATACTTTCATAAAAATCTAAATATCTATTTTGCAGGGCTTGTGTACCTGCGAAGTAATTTGTTCTGTAATGAGATGAGGCATTTTGGAAACAGATGAGTATTTCCAAACCACTGCTGTGTTCTTTTAAACTTAATTTCACTAGAGATGATATTTTTGAACAAAACCATGAAAGGATAGCCCACTGGAGACCACAATTTCCACAGAAATAGAGGTTAATGGCCTTGATATTTTATTTTACAAAGTTAATCTGGTAATTTCAGGTCTGGCTACCCAGACCTCTTTGGTTGTACATTGTTCTTCATTTGCTGTTGTAAAAAATGTGTGGTGTTTTATGTAAGAGCAAAAGTACAATGCCATATCTTCGTGCCATTTGCAATTATAGGGGTAAATACGTCAAGAGATGAAATCTTACGCTAGAGGAATGTCTTGGGTGAACCTGCAGCAAGAATTTATCATGGCAAAGTTGAAAAGTGTTGTGGCCCAGCTAATAACTGTAGCACCTATTACAAATTGGTCGAGAGATTATACATTTTAACCTGTTCATTAATTTAGACCTCATAAGCAGCCAGTGAAGTATTGCAGTTAATCTCATCAACAAAACTAGCGTCATCTTCTAAAGATTATTTGGATACTAGAGGCTTCTTGACACATTGGAGGGAGTTATTTCACTGCTGTTAGGTATTAATTAAAAATGTCTGACAAATAATTGATTTCATATTCCTTTTTTAATAGAATAATAATTTTTTGTAAAAAAAAACCCAAACATGCTATTTTGCAGTTATTTAGAACTTAATTTCTTGATAATTTATGTTACCTAAAAGGGACCCAGAAATCTCAGCTAAAGCATTGGTAAAAATCTGCATGACTTGAAGGAGATTTATTAAAAAAAGACATATTTGAGACACCCAATAATCTCCTTTTGGTTTAATAATTCCATTGTGCACACACAAGAATGAAGCTGTGGGCAGTCCTGTGATGACAAACGTGTTGCTCTGGCCAGGTCTACGTCAGCCCATAGAAGATTAGGAATTAGCCTAGATTGGCCTAAAATAGCATGATAGTGTTTGCCACTTAAAAGAATCATTGATAATACTAAAGAATGCATTTCTAACAAACATGTTAAAGTAAATGCATAAAATGCAAAATGCACTCTGAACTGTGTGGTGCTGGCCTTATTCTTAGTTATGTTATACTCTATTAAAATATGCAAGATGCAGGAGCTGCTTTTTTTTCCTGTTTTCAACAATGAAATAGATATATCTTTTTTTCTTCTGTGCTTTTTTTCTTTTACTTTTATGGGTTTTTTTTCCTAAAAGTAAGGGAAACCTTACTGTTAATCATAAATACCCCCCCAAATAGGGCCTGCTTGTCTTCTACAGCTAAAAGCTGGGGAAATCCTGTGAGCAGAGATACTGTTTCTTGCATTAAAATGTGACAGAGTGGCAATTTAAATTATGAAGGAGGGCCAGTTCCCACTGAAGCCTATCTAAGCAGAATTTAGCATACCTGTCATAGTCCATTTCAGTTTCAGGAGCATTATGCATCTGCTGCCTCCCAAAAGATAATCTTGGGAAACCAGTTTGTATCAATATTTGACTTACACATTCAAAACTTCTATCTTGTCCTAACCACTCCATGTACTGATTTAAATATACAGGGTTTTTACCAATAGTGTAGCTGTGTGTTTTGGATGGTAAAAGTAAAGATTGTCTAAATACATGTCTGCAAAATTTCTCAGAAGCAAAATGTGGGGTGCTGCATACTTCCAAAGGTTTTTTTTATTTGTTATCACAAAAATAATACAAAGGATATTTAGATCTGATTTTCATATTAAATTATAGTATAGTTTTGAAGGATTCCAAGGAGGTTGTGGATGCCCCAACCCTGGCAGTATTCTAAGCCAGATTGGGTAAGGCCTTGAGAAGCCTGGTCTAATGGGAGATGTCCACACCCATGGCAGGGTGCATTGGGACTAGATGATATTTAAGGTCCATTCCAACCACTTAACATTCTATGAGTCTATGATTTGAAAATCACAGCGTTGGTATGAAGTTCTTAGTTGTAGTCCTCTTTCGTCATGGAGCTACGTATGATCGTATTTTGTAGGCTTATAGAAAACAGTTATTCATTAAAAGGAAATTTTGAGTCCTGACTTATGGGATTCACTTCAGATATGGGATAACATTTCCTCTGAGAGATGCTGTGACAGATTTCTTCTTTTGCTTTTCCAGGCATGCAGTCGGATTTCATGTTTTCTCATATGGTTTACACTCATCATATGTGGTCGAAAGTTGAAGCTATATCCACTTAGAACAGTTGAGAATATGCCAGATAAATCTTTATTTAAATCACTTTTAGAAGGTACATCCAATATAGTTCCTTTTATGTATTTATAGGTCCTGAAGTCTTAATACTGGTGAAAGTGATTTCTTAATATTTAAGATGAGTTTTGAGAAGTGGTAGTTTCCTTTGAGCAACTGTAGTTTCTGTGCTGTAAGACTGTGCCTGTTCCTTAGTGCTTTTGCTCTTAACTGACAGAAGCTGGACACCTTAGAAGTAAAAGATATGCTCTTCCATTCTTTCCCCAGAATGTTTGCAGTAATTGAAAGCTACCCTTTTTCTTCTTCCATCTCTTTGACATTAGTTGTTTAAAATTTGATTAGGAAAAAAATAAGATCACAAATGACAATTTTTGATCAGATCTTAAATATGTGTTGAAAGTTGTTGCATTATGTAAAGCAATAGGAAGAAATAGTCACATGATGAGAAGGGGTCTTCAGTTAACAGACAAAACCATGGGTGAAACTAAGATGAAATCACATTATTTTGTTTCATTTACATCCCTGTAGTTCTGTTAAGTTCTGTGGAGAAACACTGGTGTAAGATTCATATAATAATGAATGAGTGTATGGAAGTGAAATTACTGTGTTAATCTATTTGAACAAGTCTTCTATAGCATAAAGGATATAGCTCTGGCAATTTTCACATTAAAATAAACAAGGAAAAACCCAACCCAAAGAGTGAACAAAGGGGATAGCAGTTATGAGTTTATGAGTCAATGACTTTAACCCATTCAACATAGTCATCTCATTGTCAGTCTTGTCAGCATTTATTCTCATGTATCCTTCTCTACAAATAAAACAGGGGTTAATATATATAGTCTGCACTGTAAGAGTGAGGCGTAACAATACTTCAGATAAAGTAGCTGTTGTCTTTAATCAGCTATGTTAAGTGATCCATGCTACTTGCTTTTTTGTTACGATTATTTTATTCTATTTTAGTCTAATTATTTATCGGTATTTTGTTTAAAATAATGTTGTTAGTGCAAGAAAGCTAGAATGTTAATGTGAATTTTCTTATAATTTTATGCACCGTCAAGGTTATAATTGCTGTTACGTGGGACAAACCTGTTGTTAAGATCACTCCTGAACAAGGATATCACTACCTCAGTAATGACCCTTTCCAGATTCTACCAAGCAGAATATCTGTGTTTATCATCTCTTCTGGGTGTTATATATTGCCAGTGACATTTATCAGGTGGTGCTGGTCTTGGAAAGCAGACTGAGCTCCCTGTGTGGAGTGATGCTGTGAGGGAAGTGTCCTATTTGGTGTGCACATGTTGATCTAGCCAGAAGTCCCAGGCTGAGTTAGCAATTTTGGGTTCATTTGCATTTCTTCTCCTCATGCCTGTGTTTGGCAACTGCTGCAAGTGTGGTTGGGGTAGTGGTGTCAGTAGGGTAATTGTACCCCTTTTGCACACCACAACAGTGTTTATTTTGTGCTGGTCTTCCAAGAATCAAGTTAATTACAAGGCCTGATTATGAGCAGACAGGTCATGCAACCAGTCAGTTAGTTCAAGGTCACGCTAAATTCATTGAGATGGGCTATTCATTCCAGATGGGTGGGAGGCTGAGTAGATGGTTGGGGTTGAGTCTGCACATCTACCACCCGAATAATCTAAATGCCTGGAAATTTGTTTGTGGAATAGTTGTCCCTGCAGTGAGCCACTGAATGGACTTTTTGCAGTCATGTGTGACCAGGCTACAGTTATAAAAAACAATAACTATCTGATCTTACTGTGGTTAAGACCTGACTTTGGATTTTGAATCAGTCTTTTTTTTAGTCCATCTTGCTGTAATGTTGAGAGCAGATGATTGTTTTGTTTTTTTTAGGGCTGAATACAAAGAAAGAAATGCAGATGGATTTCCAAAATAATCACTGGTTTTCTGTGTTATTCTACTCAGCTGTGAAGATGCTACATATTCTGTCTAGAACAGCCATAAAATATTCAATTCCTATGAGAAATAAAATTGTATTTTAATCAGTAAAGAAAAAAAACGCACTAAGGAATAAAAACTGCCAACATTCTTTAGTCCTTGAATTAGGAAGTTACATAAACCAGCAGTTTTACAACTCAGTGGGTGTAAGTTAGTGTGGGTGGATCTCTGAACTTACAAAGGAACGTCACTGAAGTCAGGTGTAGGATCAGAACGACTTTATGAATGCAATCATTCCCACTCTTCATGGCAGCATCTTGAAATTATGTAGGATTTCCTTCCCACATCTTTCAAGTGGTGTTTAAGAAGTAATAAATTCTCTCTTGTTTAAAAAAAACCAAACGGGAGGGGGAATAAAAGTAGTTGGACTCAATTCTTGTGTAAAGAGGTGTAAGTCAAATAATACTGCATGGTTATAAATTGCATCGTAGACCTATCAGAAATTGCTTCTGTGTATATTCCTTACTCATTGCTAACAGATGGCCAGCAATTTAGAATTTCCTTTTAATGAATCCTTAGCCAGCTCACCCATACTGATGAATTTGCTTTCAAAAGTAGGGCCTACTATGTTTGAGTGTTTTCTGGGTAGTCTGAACTTTTATCTATTTCTGACCCTTAAAACTGAATTAAATGATCCATTGAGTTCAGCCAGCTGTTAGCCAGCCTCCTTTGAAGCCTAAATGCCATGAACTAATTTTTCTCTCTTAATTGTTGAACTTTGTGAGACCACAAATCTCTTAACTGAACATGACTCCCAGTGGCCAATTTTTTAAAAAGTTACCAGCATAAATACCATCTCAGTTTCTTTTTCTGTCATTAGGAACCAGCACTGCTGCAGTTGGCATGATGACAGACAATCCACAAAATTGGTTGATTCTTCAGGAACATTTGCACCTTTAAATATGTAATTGAATTCTTCAATTTATCCCAAAAGAATATCCCTAATTAATTCATTGCCGTATATCTGCTGAGACCTCCTAATACAGTCTCTAAGAGAACTGCATCCCATGGTAGTCCATTAAATACTTGCTTTAATAAAGGTCTTCAAAGGACTTGCAGATACAGAAAGAGATGCTTGACCCCCATTTAAACTGGATGGAAGATCTTTCTTGATTGTCACAATGGTCAAGTCCTTCAGTTAAGGACACTCTATTGAGTCAGTGATCAAATCAGTGGTGTTACACCACTAGTGATAGTACTTTCTTCCATCTAGAATCTGCTATCTGTACCCTAGTAAAGGCTGTCATGGGATAATAAAGTTTCTTATGGTTATGCTTCCAATCACTAAGCTTCAGGTGAAGTTTTCTCAACACTTGATGAGCCTCAGACCTCTGGAGAGCTATGAACACTCCCAGCAATAAGGAAGATCTAGTATGCAATATTGGTAAGATGTATTAATCTCTGCATAATTGAAAAATTTCTGTAATCTTCTTTGTTAAAATCAGTTTCAAGGGAAATTCAGAAAAATAGAGCATTTTTTAAAAAAAGTGAAATTGATTTGTCCTAAAAATTTCTACTTTCAGATATATAATAAATGAGGATAGTGTTGTGTGAAAAATGTTGTAAAAATATGGAGATTTCTCATGTCTAGATCATAGTATTATTTCATAAGAAATTATTATAAGCCTCCAAAATTAATATCCTATTCAGCCATTGAAGGCGCAAATTAAATGCAAATGAAACTCCTCAAATGAATGCATAATGCTTACTACATTGAGGTTTCAAAACACATTTGTGATGCTGAGTAGAAAAAAAAATCAAACTTACACTGAATGTACTGAGCAAATGCAAATGTCATCATCCTTTTCTTTTTATGCTTTTCTGGTTTGTGCTCTTTGTTTTGCAAATATAGTAATTGTACTGCAGTTGTATTAAAATTGGAAGAAGTCATTGAAATTCGCCCAGCAAACACACTCTTCTTCCAAAGTTATTTGGCTCAAAAGTGCAAAATGGATTTTGAATTTTAAGTTAGCAGATTTAAAGCTTATCATGTTACATTTATATGTTCTACTATGTGGCATGTGCCTGGGGCTCCCTTTGGCTCTGAATGGGGCAGGAGAGGAGTGATCTCTCTCTGCCCCTGACAGCTAAGGTGCTATCCTGTAGGAGTGAGGAGGTACAAAGATTTTCTTTAAGGTTTTGGGGGGAGGAAGAGACTCTCCCTACAGCTGGTGTATCCATTTCCTGGTAATATATTGCTGCCAAGCTGTTAGAATATGATGCAGGGGCGCTTTGAATCACCTTCCTCCACATGGCCTGTGTGCAACAGACATGCTCTGGATCTTTTGAAATGTTATAATTCCTTAGATCACTGTAAATGACTTTCAGCACTGCTAATTCTCTCAGGTACTGAATATCTTCATCTGCAGTGATCTGCTTTTCTGGAGAGTTCACAAGATCTTGCTTAAATTGATATCTTGCCTGCCTAGCAAGGCCATAAATGCCAGGGCAAAGCATAGAGACATTGTTTGTATTAACGTGTTCCCAAACTTGGCAAAATAAAAAGGTAACAGCACAGCTGACAAACTCCATGTCCCGCACAGGATTTTGTTACTATAACTATAGCATGCTTAATATAAACCTGCTGTGGTCTCAATCAGTATTGGGCACTAAAGAAAGGACTGTGGTTGTTTGACCTTGTCTGAGTGCCAGGTGCCCACCAAGCTGTTCTGTCACTCATCCTTCTCAGCTGGACAGAGGAGAGAAAGTGAGATGGAAGACAGCTTGTAGGTTGAGGTAAGGCAGTTTACTAAAGTGAAAATGAAAGGTTGTGTGTGCACAAACAAAGGAAAAGAAAAAAGTTTCTATTTTCTTCTTCCCATCAGTAGGCAATGTCTGGCCACTTTCTGGGAAGCAGGGCTTCAGCACATGTAGCAGTTGCTCCAAAAACACAATGTTGTAAATAATGAATGCCCCCCCCCTTCTTTTCTTAGCTTTTTTTTATCTGAGCCTATGTTATATGGCATGGAGTATCCCTTTGGTGAATTCGAGTCTGTTGTCCTAATTGTGTCCCCAGCCAAGATTTTGCCCAGCTCCAGCCTGCTGATGCTAGATGGGATTTTGGAGACATGGTGCTGATGCTGAGCCAGCACTGCTCAGCAGTAGCCAAAATGCTGATGTGTTATCAACACCTTTCTAGCTACCAATGCAAAGCACAGCACTATGATGACTGCTGTGGGAAAATGAACTCCATCTCAGCCAGACTCAATATAACTCTTCATTGAGGATTCACAGCATAAAGAGCAGATTAAAGTGCATTAAGGAAAGGAAAGCTGAGTTGCTTTCAATGACAGACACATGGTTTATTCTGTTATGGTTCAAGAGGAAGATGCTGGAGCAAAATAGCAGTACGTCAGGTATGTGGCCTATAGTACTGTGTAGAGATCCTTAGCTTTGTCAAACGCAGAAATAAAAATAAGTTGGGGAAAAAACCAAACCTCACAGTTTTCACAGGTCATATTAGTGATAAGGCATGTGTTGCATAAAGGTTGTATAGAACACCTCAGAAAACTGACCAGCAAGAAAGGTGATTATCACATAATTAAACAAGAAGCTCAGGAAAAACAGCTTTGTTTCAGTCACAGTATCTGGTGAACAAGAAAGGCGGAGGAAGTTTATGGAACTGATTGTCAGGGAAAAAAAAGCCTAGGGCATAGCAAAAGTTAAAGCATTTTATGGGAAATTAAAGTTGCACCCTGTGGTGAGAGAGACATGCAGTCAAAGTAAAATACCTGTGTGTTTTCATTTTGCAGCATAGCAGCAAAATCTGTTTTGATCTCATTTGTCTTGTTAAATGTTTCAACTGACTCTGTATACGTTGCCTTTATATCCTGTAGGAAACAGGTTAAGATTCTGCATGCTGTTTGTCAAATTTTAAGATGTAAAGCAATAGCAACGCTCTCGGAGGCTTAGCAACTTTGGTTAACCACAGCAGCATTACGGTATGCATTTGAGAGCCTGATTGAACATTACAAGGCTACATGCAAAGCAGATCTTCAGTGATGTGGCTTTGGATAAAAAAAGGACATTTTGCAGTTGCAATGGTTTCATATTTATTATCCGACACTATTGACAATGGGAGATCATCTTCTTGGTGTATACAGGTACTAGCAGAAAGAAGGTTTTGTGAACCATACAAGCCATATCTGAGGATCTGGAATCTAACTGGTTGCTTAGAAAGAAAGCTAAATTTTTTGAGTTTATAGGATTCTCCGTTATCATTTGGAGAGGATTTTGCAGTTACTGCTGTTCTTGGGTGGAAGGATGAAGAGGAAGCAGGAGGTATTTCTGTGTCTATGTATATTAGCTAGTGGTCAAACCTCAGTGTCAATATAAACACAGCTATAGCCTTGACACCTTCTTGAATGTTTTATTTCTGCACTCCAGTCTATTAGAAATTTGCTTTAGCTACTCACAAGCCCAAATGCTAAATCTTAATTCTTCATATGCTTGCTTCAAACAAATCAGTAACTTTGATGACATAGGAACACAAATGCCCTTTAATATCCATGATAGGGGGATGTATGCTTTATATAAAGTATATATGTAATAGAAATATTGAATGCCATAATTGTTATAAAGTGTTTAATCATATCTGACACTGAAGCAAAACATGAGCAGATGTGATCAGTCTCTCAACTGATACAAATTAGGATAGTTCTGTGAATCAGTAGAGTTATACTGGTTTGACCAGGATGAATTGACAGAAAATCTGTAAAAGCCGATGTAACTTTTGACTTTTGGTTGAGATATTAAGAACCTATTTCTTTTTTTAATTTGTTAATGGAGGAATTGTTGCCATGTGACACAGATTACAGTGAACACCAGAAGTGTTTATAAATGAGGTGGTTCCTGGTGTTACATACACAGTGGTTCTTGAAAAGCTCACAATAGCTTTCGTAACAAATTCTGTCATCGAGTGTGCAGCTGAACCAACATCAATCAGTAAACCATGGCCAGGCAAAACGAGGTGATGACTGCAAACCAGGAAACAGGTTTAATGCTATACAAGCTACATGCTGGAGGAGTTAAGCACTTTTCATTGGCAAAAAGCATATTTGCACAGCCACAGGCTGATGGTTTTCAAGAATTCAAGTAAGGGTCCTGCCTGACTGTTTGCTTTTGATAATCTCTTTGCCTCTTGAGTCTGTGTTCCTTAGACTTCTGCTTACGTACATGTCTCATTCTTAATGAGGCTGTGCATGTGAGGTTGTACATGTGAGGCCTGTAAAAATGCATTCTAGTTACATGAATTATGGAAACTAAATGCAGCTGGCCTTTCAGTGTGTATGAGGTGGAATCGCTAAAATATACAACTGCTGCAGGTAGCAGTTCAGTAGGTGAAGTTTTTTATTTGAGTCACTGTGGGTAAATCAATTTTCCAGTGCGGTAGGTCATAATCTATCAATCTTCTGCTGTCTTTAAAGATGTTCTCATTCCATTGAGATGTGAACATGAGGGGGTTCAATGAAAGGTTTACTGCATAGCTTTACTCTCAACCTTTTTGTGCATATACAAAAGGACTAAGAGCTCTTGGCAAATAAATTTATATAGAGAAATAATGACTTTTTAAAATCCAGTATCAACAAGAAAATTTAAGAGATTTCAGGTTTTTCTATTCTTAATGTAACTGTTTTGTTCCAAAATAATTTTTAAAGGGCTGTTATATAAAACATTGTAGGTTAGGTTGGTAGATGCAATTATTTTCAACAATTCCTTTTAAGGTCTACATTAAGCCATATTTATTCCTTGGGGGTTTTTTTCTGGTTAATCAATACTTTATTAATTTTTGCAGCAATAAGCCTGAAGTTCAAACAACATTTAAGATCCCTAAATAGAAAAAGGTGTGGACCTGGCTTTATTTAGGGATTTCGAGTCCTGTTTTGCAGATATGCTGATGTTTGTGAAACCATCAATCTTTGGTCATATTGGTTAATCCAATTTAAAGATGTTTAGAATTTTTGTTTAACCTTCAGCTGGAGATACATGACGGTGATGGTTTAAGAGAGAGGGAGGTTTTCAGGGGAAATACCATATGTGAGCATTTGCAGCTATTACCATTTAAATAGCCTGTGTCAACCTAAACAATTCACAAGGGTTTGGATTACACTTTTTTGTGGGAATTTGACTCCAAGGATCTTTATGGTATGATAAGTACATGATCCAAAATGACACATTATGGAGATATTCTGAGCTGAGGTTAACACAGATCTCAAGCAAGAGATGATAGGCAAAACTGCATCCCAACACAGAAGGAACAAGAAATTACAAATAGATGGAAAGCACTTTAAACAATTTCCTCCAATATGTACAGAACTGTATTGTGACATTCATCAGAGGAATCTCATCTTCCCAAGCTGCTTCCAATTTTCTGCAGCCTATTTGAATAGGTCCACTTCTATTAGGACCAAATTTAATGGACAGGTAGAGTTTTCATTCTAGCTACATCAGTACTGCTGAGAGAATATCCCTATAAATCCTGACCTCTGAGTTCCTTGGCCTGTAAATATCATACATTTGCTTACAGGTACATGCTTGAATAACTCATTAAGGTTAGTGTTTCAAGTACAGCTGGGGAAGAAATTTTGGGACTGGGGATTAGGGAAAGTTATATCTTTTGGCTTCATTGCTTTTATTGCATAAAAATCCTCAGTAGTTTTTATGAGAACCTCCAGAAACAATACATGTTATAAATAAACCAAAGTCTGAAAAACGAGGTCCAGGGAGTCTCAGAGTTAAAAACTTGCACTTGAAACGTTAGGCAAGAATGAACAATGGTTGCAAAACCTACTCATGCAGTGCTGGTTTGCAGAGAGCTGTGAGCACAGGGCTGGAGAAGTGCTGGTGCCCACCAGAGCTGAGCAGGGGCGAATTGAGAGGAAGAATGCAACTTTTGGTGCCAGAATCTGCTGTCTAGGTTGATTTTTAGAATTCCAAGTGTGTGATAAATTATAGCTTAATTCTTAATTGTGTAAGTGTGACACTTTCGTAATAAACACAGGCTGCTTGGGTTCATCTGAAGACAATCTTACACGTTTGATTCATTTTATTCCTGGGGATAGTTTTTATGTCATCTGCTGAGTGGGTTTGGTGCTTTTCCCCCTTTTTTTTTCCAAATCTAGCTCTAAGTGCTTGCAAGGAAAGAAGAAAACAGACACCAAGAGGCACTGAAGTTGTTCATTGTGGGAAGTATGCCTACAAAATTTGTCTTAGAATATTTTATTTTTGTAACAAAAAAAGATCTCAAAGACTGAGGAGCAGATTTTTCTGCCTGTATTCTTTATCTACAAAGTTTTAAAAACTATTTGCTTAGATTTGTTCTCTTTTAATAAATGGATAGGAATGGATTGGGCAATACTAACATTTAAGACAGTTTCTGTTTGCAAACAGAAACTTACTGCTTCTTCAGTGGTCTGAAAGGCAATGTGTGGCACAAGGCAGTATGGATGTTGTAACACTGACTTTGCCTTCAGGATACCATAAGAGAAGTGGTGTGAATGACAGTATTGACAATGATGTTGTGTTATTGCTATTAATGCCTACAAATGTACTTTTGCCAGTGCTTTGTTTAACAAGGCTATACACCACTGATTTACTTTATCTATGTCAGTGTTCTTTACATAGCTGTCAGTCCATTATCTGCCTATGAAGTGCTCTCTAAAAAAAAAATTCCTTTTACTTAGCTTTTTTTGTTCAATATTAGCTATGGAGAGATACATATGTGTACATACATCTAGAGAGACATACGCACTATGTCTGCATTTGTGTGGCCCCTGAGAACTGTGGACATGGTTGTTCACACTTCAGCTACTTCCTATAAACTGATTACGATTTTGAAAGCTCATTGTAATACCAATATGCTTATGATGATCTTCCAGGTGAAAGCTAGTCTGATGCATACTGACATATTGCTACTAAATGTTGTATGACACATGTTCAAACAAAAAAAGGGTACCATTTAAGAACGGCACTCAAAATTACTGACAATGTTAAATGATGCCACCCCATCAGTTTTGAATCAATTTGGACTTTATCATCATTTATAATTCATTTGAATGCCTCTTAAACTCTGCTTAAAGTATCTCCTAGGTGTTTGGACTGCAGAAAGATAAAATGCATAGATGTATATTGCTACCTAATAAATCTCTTTCATGTTTTTTTTTTTCACTTGCAGAGGCAGAGTAGCCTGACCTTGGAGAAGGGCTATAATCTAGTGTCTTTATAGAGACGAGGCAGCAGCTTTGACAAGTAAAAGTTAAACCCTAGATGGTCCAGGACTATCTAGCCATTGCTTAATCTTCTTAATATGGTAAGACAAATCCCATTCTTCATTTTTATATTAACATATTTCAATTTTGTTACAGTTTTTAACTCTTAAGCAGAGCTGTAGAAGCTTGGATAGAAATGCCAGACAAGCACACACATTCAAAAGAAAAGAACTCCTCAGCTCAGCAAGCTCACAAGTTTCAAAAAGCTTATTTTAAATGGCTGTGAGTGAGGAAAAATTAGGGCATTGAGCAAGCCCACATAAATATTGTACAGACAATATAATAAGGAGTGTAAGATGAGATTTAATTACTATTTAACAATAAAGTACATTTATTCACAGTAGGGCTTGCTGTCAAGATAGGATTCCAAAGTGGGCACAGGCTTGGAAACGGCCATTTCTGATTTTGACCTGCATCATCAGCAATTTTTGTATTTCTGGAGCAGGATATGATTATCCCCAGTTGTTTCTGAAATGGAACATATAATGTCAAGTTTAATCTTTCTGAGGTGACTGTCTGTTATTATAATCTGTTACAGTGCACAGACACTGACCAGAAGGATTCCACTTTGAAAACTATGTCTGGAAGCACAGCTCTCTTCTTTTCAACATCACTTTTTCATTTTTCTCTCCCAAGCTAGTATAATAGATATTATTCGGTATTTTAAGAGGTTGTCTGCTGCTGAGCAGGTTGCACATGCCATTAAAACAGCCAAACAACTGAGTGGTTGGCCAGATTAATTATGGACACAGATAATATTTTCAGCAATGGATACCTTTTATTTGAAGAATAGTTACATATTTTGTGGTGAACATTAAAATATTTTAACTCCTTTTACAAACATAGGGACAGAGAGTCTGTAGTATCTACTCAGTGTGTGCTTTGGATATTTAAAATCTGTAATTTGAGCTGTAGATTTGTTCTAGTATGTCACTGGTTTTGATGGCTATAATTAAGTTGTATGATATTTTCTAAGAAACTTGTTTGCTTCTCTGTTAATTTGTTCAATAAATATTTTTCTTTGGAAAAACTGAACAAAATTACTAAGAACTAGTAAAAATTTGGTATCTGCAAAGATGTGTAAAAATTCACAAAATGAGTAGTATATCATAAACAGTTCAAATCAAAATTGATTGTGCTGCAGTGAGTTGTTTTCATGTTTCACTAGCTCTAATATTTAAAATCTCATGTGGAATAAAATTTTTAGAAAGCATGAAAAATTTGCAATCCAAGTCAAAACACCCCAAACATTCACGGTAAGGGTGGTACTGATATTTGGGAATCTGAATTTTGAAGGGAGGGTTTTCAATCTAGCTTCTAAGATATTGGTTCTATTCAGCATGTTTGTAAATAAGCTTGGATAGGGCTGATTAGTTATGAGATACAGGCTGTTGACTGATGCAAATTTTTTTGTGTGTTTCAAAGTAAAGCTGCTTAATGCAAATTTTTTGTGTGTTTCAAAGTAAAGCTGCTTTTAAAGATGTAAAACATGATTTTTATGAAGCTGAATGGCAGATGAAATTCAATTTTGGTAAATGCACAGGAATTCATGTATTTAAATATGCATTTTGATTTAGTAGTTACAATTCAGGAGGGAGATATTGTGATTAGTTCAATAAAACTGTCACCTCAACACCAGTTAAAGAGGAAAATAGAGTTCTACAAATCATCCAGGGGAAAAAAAGAAGATAAAGAAAATGAGTGCAATCCTTTTGAAATCTGGGTTGCATTATTATCTTGAATGTTAAGACAAGAGTGGCAAAAGTCCCTAAAGGAACTGGAAGAGCTACAAAGAACAAGAACAATAAAGACAGGGAAGGGTTTCTTGTTGAGGACCAATTAAATGGCTATATACTTTCTCCTTGGAAAAGAGAGGACTAGGGTTATGGCAAAGTTCTAAAAACTGACAAATGGTGTAGGAAAGGTAGCATTTTTTCTTAGCTTTTACAATGTAAGGATGAAAGTGTACTGAATAAAATAATCATGCAACAGTTTTATAATTAAATAAAGGAAATATTTTTTCATAAATTAATTTGTAGAATTCCCTGTCAGAGGGTATGGTGGAGATCTGAAATGTGAATAGGCTTAAATTATATTTGATTACTTTGTGCTGTAATGAATAGATGTGGTTTTGTGGATTTTGAAGAAAATGTAATCTTCAAATAGAATTCTTGCTTCTGCTTTCAGATATAATTACCTGCTGGAAGGACAGGTCATTCTGTATGTTCCTGGTTTCTTAGAGTGTTTTCCACCTGTGGATATTTTTTGAAACAAAACATAGCTGTTCTTATCATCTTCAGACATTTGCAAACAGGATTGATTTTATCAGTATAAACAGTTTCTCTATGAAGTGTGATATTAAATGCTTGCATATGTTTACACTTTAATCTTGTGAAGTGCACCTGCAAGACATCCATGCTAAAATGTGCTGTGCTTGAAAAGAACTCTGATGGTGTGTGTGCTTTCTCAGTATGTTCATGCATATGAGCTTTGCTGCACACTGTCAGTATTTTTGGCAGTCATGGGTGATCGTAAGGACAATAGTGCAGGTGCAGATTTAGAGTCTGGGATCTTCTGCTGTGTGGTTGCTGTTGCTTTTGGTCAGAAAGTTTGCTTCTGATAATGTAGTTGCATCAGCTGTCATCCTGAGCTTAGGGCTACCAGTTTTATCTGGATGGAAAATAAAACCAAAGAGAGAATATCACAGAGTTTCTCTTTTCTTATTTGGGTTCTCATATCCTTTGCTGCAGACAGTTCTGAAACAAGAGCTGCAATGTACCTCCTTCTGTGCACCCATGGTCTTTCCTTACCTGTCAAGAAGCAATTTAAATGAATTTGCAAGGCATGTGCTATTAGCAGATTTTGGGGTGGTGTGTAGCCTGTTTCATATTTTCACCTATCAATTGCAAGACCTCTAAGTAATCATAATAAGATTTTTGGTTTTTTCTTTGCTTTTGTGATCCATAATAGATGTTCTGTTGATTTATGGCAAATGATACAAGTTTGTGGATGTATGTTAAGTTTCTTAGTTTATAGGATTCCTCTTCTTCTCAAAAAGAGTCCCAGGGAATGGGGGAAAATGAGCTAAGAAAGAAATAAGGTAACAAAAGCAGGAGGATGAAAATATAAACTCACTTGAATTTTGAAATAGCTCATGTGAGAAAAAGTATTGTCAGCAAATTCTACAAAGATTGTTTTGTTACAGGATGAGGAAGAAACATATTTCAGAAATGCAGGATGCACTCCAGTTCCCTAAAGCCTCTACTTTGGCCTAAATTTGACAAGGCTGGCATGTCTTCCTCATAGCCAAGATCACGGAAAGCCAAGAATGGTGCAGCTGGTCCCTGGCTAGTTTGTTGTTAAGGGGAAATCTTAATTAAAGCCTTCTTCATTATGTATTACCCTGTCCTTGGTAGTTTGTTGCTAAGGGGAAATCTTAATTAAAGCATTCTTCATTATGTATTACCCTGTCCTTGGAAGGGGTGAAATGTTCCATAGACTATTCCATGTCAGGGACAGCTTCAGAGAGCACTGGTCAGGGAATAGAAGTTGTTTTTAAAATTGGTAATGGTATGCAGAGTTAGAGTTTGGAAAATTTGGCCTCTGCTCTGGATTTATAATGCCTTGGGCATTCTGCCTGTAACTGTACACACACATCCTGGAATTTCTGCCAGTCACCTGCCACTTGGTGTGGTAACATCCAGACATGCTTCATGCCAAGTCCCACAGGACTCCTCATTCCTCTGTGCTCAAAGATTTAAACCAGATTAAAAAGCAATCATGAGAACCAGAGCACAAAAAGGATCCTTAAATATCTGCAAAGCATGCACTGGCCTCTCACAAGTGTCAGCACTCTTTGGCACCACACAAATGGTCTAACTGCCAGTGGATATCAGCTGAAAGCAAGACCAAGCTGGTGATACATACTTCAGACAGCTTCTGTGGGACATTCTAGCTCTATTGATGGCTTAAACAAAATGTTGCATTGACTCAAAATGAGTATTTTGCAATATTGCAGCTTCAGTATTTCAAGCTGGGCTAATTATGATTTACATTTATATATAATTTTAATTTTTCCCATGGGAAAAATGAAAAAGATGTTGTTCAACTCATTCCCTCACATAGACTCCTGAAACTGCACTTTTTAGTAATTTAACAGAAAAATGCTCAGCTTTGTATCTGAGAATTTGAGATTAATATACTTGACTAAAATTTTTCTTCAAACTAAAAATCTTTCACTCTTTAAATATTTAAATGAAGAAACAGTGCTTTTAGGCTTCTTAGTTTACAAACAATTGATTCATGTGGGTAAGTGAACACACTCCTTGTCATAACAAAATCATAGGGGTGAAGAACTTTCCTATTTTCATAGTTTCATATTTTGCTAGAGAAGCTTTACAAAGTCTTTACTCCTGAATAGACTTAACTTCAAGGATTTGTATGAGCATGAATATTTAGCTCATCCATGTCCTTTAGTGGATACCTAGCAAAGTCTAGAAAGCCTAGTTACCTCTTTTAAAATGTATCTTGCTCTTCCTCAGGCTGTTTCAGTCCCACTTCTTAAATTCTATGGCTAATTGTGGATGTGACTTTGGTTAGCACAGCAATCAATGAAGATATAGTAGCACTGGGAACACTGCTTAGAGCTGGACCACACTAAACTCTAGTCCCAGGAGAAAAACAAAGGTTTGCACAGCTGTCTCAAGTTTTGGGTGGGTGAAGTGCCTGATGGAAACAAGGCATTAATGGAAATTATAACACCTGCTCCTTTTCTCTAACTGCATCCACCCAAATGGGAGAGGGACCAGAGCAGCCAGGGTGACCAGAGTGCAGAACAGGATAACCACCACAAATCCAAGCTTAGACTAACTGGGTCATATGCAGATAATGTATTTGGAAATTTTGTCTCTTTGTGATACAAGACATGGCCAACTAAATCACACAATGCATCTGTCAGAACAACTGGGTGAAGAGGTAATTTAATTGTGTATATATATTTCTCCAGATACCATTGCCTTATGCTGAAAAACAAGTGAGTCTAGCCAAGTACATAAAGCAGGGATGCTTTTTGCATGGTGTTTGTTGGTGGGATCTACTGGAATGTTTTACTCCTCTTTTACGAATAAGAAATGTGCAGTAATTCTCAGAAATATTTCAGTAGCTGTTCTGTAGCTCAGTGAAATAAAAGCTGAAGTGGTTTCATCTGTCCTTTAATTAACATGTCTGTCTCCATAAAAACAAATCCAATGGGATCTTACTGACACTATTAACTCTTTTGAGACTATGCTACACATGAGTAAACTCAAACAGAATTGAAAGGAGGCAATAGTTAAATTTTTAATTTACTCAGTTTGGCAGTGCATTAAAATATCTTTCCCTTTTCTTCTTGAAAATGTTTGTACACTTGATAATGTGTGTCTGCTCAGATATAAGTACTCTTGGCTGTATTTAGCTTATTCTCAATATTTTCAAGGTCAGACCAACGGCAGCATTCAAGGACTCAAGAATCTGCGTCGGATTTGAACCTCAGCACTGTAAATCTCCGCTCAGATAGGGCATTTCAGTGGTTTTACTTTGACTATATTTTTGGCAACATAACATAACCTTTAATATTACATAGAATACAATTTTGTATATAAAAAAATTAAAAATTGACAAGGTGAGCCTACTTTAGAACAATCATTTAAGCCAAAAGTCATTTAAAAGGAATTCCACAGGAGAAATCCTATTGGCATTTCAGGCACAGACAGTGACTGAAAAATGCTTTTATATACAGATTCATGCCAACAGATTTCTGTCCAGCAGGCGACTTTCTGCATTAAAAGGTTTGTAGAAGTGGAGATTGTAATAGGATGAACAACCTTGATAAAACACTTTGATTCTTATCTTTGATTTTTTTTTCCCCATTACATTAGCCTTAGCTGGTGCTGCTGCAGTTAAGGGGATGTCAATGCTCCCATTGTAAACTCCTTTCACGTGTTTTTATGACTTTATGATAAAAAATAGCTTTTGTCTGATGTACAGTAGGTTTTTATTTTTTTGAAATAATTCCTTGTTCAGTTAAATAGTGAATGTTAACCTGAAAAAACCACATTTATTGTAAATGAAAGGGCAATCTTCAGCTCAGTAATATCACCTCAGATGAATAAAAATGACAGTATTTTAAAAATCCAATTTTGTTTTCACAGTTAAGGTTGTTTGTTTGATTACCTTTTTTTGCATTGCACTTTGTTTAGACAGGGAAAATGGATGGAGTTAGTTTCAGTGGGCTGGTAATCATTCTCACTCTTAGGTCGTTAGTACCACAATATTTAAGATTCAATAGCTGCAAGGTAAGTTTGATGAAAACAACTGCATGTATTGGAATTTTCTGAAAGTTCTAATGTTATATCCATCCGTTTTTGTTTGCATCAACGTGTCACAACCTGGCAGTGTTCACCCATTCAGCTCTGATTTCTGCCCTCTTGATGGCAAGGCTTGCTGCAGGGAGCCTAGTTGTCCAGGATGCTATCCGTGGTTCTTCCTTTCTCCTGGTTCTGAGGGCATGTTTTCACTAACAGGAGTTAGAAGATGAATGAGCCAGGAATTTAGATGGGTGGGCTCCCTCCCCTCCCCTCCTTGTCTCGTTTCCTTGCATGAGCCCAGGCTTTGCCCTTTCTTGTTTCTTGACTTGTGACAATGCACCTGACTTGTTTGCTGAGTTCTCCTGGCTTTTGAGTTTGTTCTAAGCAGTGTCTTTTCTTGTCATATAGCTTATCAAAAATACGTTGCAATGGAAATGTCAGTCACTTCTGCCACAGCAGCCTCAGTGCTGTAACATATAACCTTCTGGGCAGAGGTATAAGTTCAGTGTTAACAGGTTTTATTTGGGATAGCTATCAGAGAATGGTGATGCTTCCTTTTAAATCTTGGCATGTTGAAAGTGCTTTTGTTATTGGATGCAAGGCTAACTGAGGCATCAGGCTTTAAAGACTTTTTCTTTTGAACCTACTGTAAGAATTCAGGACCTGAGAAAAGATGAGTCAGGGGAACAGAGGCAGCTTAGAGCTCTGTGGGCAGTCAAATGCAGCTCCCATGTGGGACAGGTAAGCATATGGAGGTGTTTGCTCTTCCAGTGAATGCTGGGAGACTGGTACATTTTTCTCTCCTTGATGAAAACACAGCAGAACAAAGGTCTGCATTTGCTTTTGCTTTAGTACTCTGCAGCTCTGATCTTCAATGTCCTGTGAGCTCATTACTTGTCTTTATGTGCTAGTTTATGCAAGGTACCTACTGTGAGATACAGGAATGAACAGCTGAAAAATTAGTAATTTGTTACTAAACATCTTATTCTTGGTTATGCTTTTTCCCCCGTGTTTAAAATACAGAATTGACTACTATTGTTCATTTAGAATGGTTATGCTGGAGTTACCAAATACCTTTCTCTGTGGCAGAAGGCCCTATCATGAGGTAACAGTGATAGTATAAGGAATAGCCTCCAGATATTTGCAAAGACAGAATGTAATACAGCATGGATTGTGTCACTACTGTTGTTGGCAGACAGGAGCCATTAGATTTGACTGTGAAGTGTTTTAAAATGTGCAAATCCTTTAAGAAGAGATTTTCAAAATGCCTATCTCAGTTCATTGAAAACTACCCTCATTTGATATTTGTAGACTGAATATATTGCTTTTGTAATTCAGAACACTAGGCAAATTTGTTTTGTTTTTTGTTAGGAAATACTAGAACCAATCAGAAGTGATATGAAAGCTTTAACTACAAAAGGTTTAGATTTGTGATGCAAATGAATTCATGAAAATGATCCACTTGCAGTAGATAAATAATGGAGCTAAGTTATTGGGAAATAAAGGTTATAGCATATCAGGGATCTCATTGTTCAAGATCTGCCTATAAATATTGAAAACTAACCTCATTTGATATTTGTAGACTGAATATATTGCTTTTGTAATTCAGAACACTAGGCAAATTTGTTTTGTTTTGTGTTAGGAAATACTAGAACCAATCAGAAGTGATATGAAAGCTTTAACTACAAAAGGTTTAGATTTGTGATGCAAATGAATTCATGAAAATGATCCACTTGCAGTAGATAAATAATGGAGCTAAGTTATTGGGAAATAAAGGTTATAGCATATCAGGGATCTCATTGTTCAAGATCTGCCTATAAATATGGTGCATTATTTCTCAAGCATTACCCAGTGATCTCCACATTGCTCAAATTTATGTGAAAGTCTTTTCAGTATCTGTAGAAAAATGGTATGAGAGGTCCTGGCTATTTTGACTTTTGGTTATTCACGTGTGCTACATAAAATAAAGACTGAAAAAAAATCAGAGTTGCATTGCTAGGGCTGAGTAACATGGTTATCTAAGAATGAGCCAGAGAGAATTTCTTTTTTACATTACCTTCAAATATATTGTAACTAATCAGGAAATTCAATTTGACTGTGAAATGAAATAAGTTAAGAGTAAAATCTCCTTGGTACATAGGCCCTACTATCCCTAACACCCCACTGACCTCTTGATATTACTGAAGTGAAAGCTGTTATTTACAAGCCATCTCCTTCCACTGGCACTTTGAAGGAAGAGCATGTTGGGCCCTACCTGCTAAGTACAGTCAGGAGGGACTGTAACAGTAGCCAGAAGTGAGAGTCTTAAAGCATATGGGTTGTTCTGCTTGCCTCCAACCAAAGAGAAACAGCTGGGGCACTATTCCTCTTCCAATGGTTGCTTTGTGAAATTTGATTTATAGTAGACGATGAGATGTTCATATATGCAGATAAATGCCAAGACCACTTTCCCTTGCTGTATTCTATATGTTTTGGGCTTTGCTCATTTTGTATTTAAAGAAAAGCATAAGTTTTACACAATGTTTCAGAGAGCCAGTTTCCAGGGAGGAACTTCAGACAGCATACTGTAAATGAAGCCTCTCCTCAGCCATCAGTGAAGTGTAGTTGAGCAGCCATGTGATTTCAGCCCTTCCCTTTTGCCAGGTTTCTCACGTGGACTGCAGGTAGCTCTGCTTGCTGTTCTGCACTGTGTGCTTTTGTGCTTGGCAGGGGCCATTGTGATAAACTAGGTCTAGATTTAATGATGGGAGATGTCACTTATCAGCTAATAGTCACAGAATTTATTTTTATGGTATTTTTAATGGTATTTTGTTCTTTTTCAGTATAGCACTATATGGCAAGGACATTCATTCTTTCCACATATGATTAGGTGACTTCTCCATCTTTTGTGAGGCTGAAGGTGCAGATATTTTGGGCTGTGTGTGTAAGCCTGTATTCTTTAGGGAATAAAGTATAAGAGTCTGCAAAAACTCCAGCTAATGAGCAGTAAATTCATCTGGCGAGTTATTGTCCTTTTTCTTGGTTTATTCTTCGTCTACAAAACTTAGTTTAGAATACGAATAGAAAAGAATATATTCCCTTGACTCTTTTGCCCCCTCTCCATGCTTCTCTGATACATAAGGGTTAGCACTGAATACAGTTGTCCCTGTTTCAAAATAAAGTATCATCTAGTCTGTTAGGAGGGAAAGCATCACAGATCATGTGAAAGCTTCTTTTGATAATTTTGCTGTAGTAGGTGTCTCTGCCAGAAGAGAGGGGTTTAGGCAGAGTTGGTGTTTTTCCAGCTGCTGAAGACTTACTCTTGTCAGCCATCAGTAAAGTCAACACGTACTGCATCTCTAGTAATGCTCCACATTGTAGTCTTGTTTCTGGTTTTCAGAGTCTTAATTGTCCTGAAACAATTTGAAGAGATCGAAGTTTTCTTTTTCAGCCACCAAGAGAATAAACAATATGGTTGAACTGCTGGAGCAAGAGAATGCCTTGGTCAACTATATGTAATAGAACATGAACGTAACATCATTTTACTGCTTGATTACCTCCACCTGACCTCCAATTGACTCCATTTTAATTATTCTCTCTTTACCTCTTTGCTTTACCATGAAATGTCCATTTCATTAATTATTTACAGATATTTCAGTCTTCCTGCAGTATATCAATTTGGCTATACTGGAAGTTATTTTATATCAATTTGGCTATACTGTTCTATATATAGCTATACTGGCTATAACTAAAGTTATTTTATCTGTAGAAGCAGCGTAACAGAGTTGAACAACTCATTGTGGTATAAAATGATACTTGTTTCTCAACCCATTTTAGTTTTAGCTTTCCTCTTCAGGCTGTTTGCTGGAATGCTATTGTAATGCTGGCAGGTTTGGGGTTTTGTAGTTTAGTTGGTTGGGTTTGGGTTTTTTGGACATATCTATCCATATACTGTCCTATATGCTGCACATCATGTCTCACGGGCCATCTGATAACGATGTCTGACTTCTGTCAACTTAAGCACACTTTCGAGTGAGCATTGCAGAAAGCCAAACATCAGCACTCAAAGCTGATGAGTTCTATTTATACTTACTCTTTTTTTCTTATGAAAAATAAGTGACATCATAATTTTACACTAAGTAGTTTTTGTAATTGTATTTTTACTAGGAGAAGACAAAGGGTTTTTTTGGGGTTTTTTTTTGGTTTTTTTTGGGGTTTTTTTGTTTTTTGGTTTTTGTTTTTTTTTTTTTTTTTTTTTTTTTGTTTTTTTTTTTTTTCTTTTTAAATGGAAACCTCCTTCTGGCTATGCTTCTTTAATCAGCACTTTTATTCTCCCCCTATGCAGTTTGTTTTGCTTTCTCTAAAACAGGATCATGGCTGAGTTGTATGGCTCAGATAACCCAGGAGAACGCTGCAGAGCTTAATTCAAGAAGAAGCCAGAACACTACTGGCCCAGAATGCACTCCATGTACTGAACAGTTTCACTTAATTGTTTGTCTCTTCCTCTCTTCTTCTTAGACTTACTGTAAAATGCTTTCATGACTTTGAGCGTTTTAAAAGGAGTTAGGACATATCAAATCTGGAATACAGTAAGGTCTTCTCTGTGCTGAAATGTGTTTCTTACAATTTTTGAGACTTGACTGAGTTGCTGTGGATATCCTTTCTTTATTCCTATGTCTCAACCTCATTTTGATTTCAACATTATGGAACATAAAATGTCCAGAACCAATGGGCAATATTATGTATCTGATTGTTCACTGAATGCCTTAATATTGTAAGAGTTTTACATTTGGTTTCGCATTTTTAATATATAGCTGTAAAAAGTTAATTTGTTTCAAGTGCTAGAAATATCAGTATTCTTAACTGCTATTAAAACATAGTTAGAAAAAATATACCCACATGGAAAAATCAGCACAGTGTTAATGTACCAGCTATTTAGAAGAATTTTGTTTCATTTATTTCCATGCTTATCGGTTGTTGTCTTTTTCTATACCTGATGCAATTGGAGGCTGCGTATTATAGCCTAGCTTTGTATTTTAGTGATACTGTTAATATATAACACATGCTTGTTTAAATCTTAGCCCCTATTTTGATCTGTGTATTTTAAGGCAGAATGACTTGTTGGGTTATTGTGTGATTAAATGCTGATATGTCTGTCCCACAGATCTGTTTAAGACTGTGGGTTTATTAAAATATTTAATGTAGATTAAAACATCATCATATATTGAACTGCAGTAACCATCTCCTTGGAATATTAAGTAAATGCAGATAAATGACACATTATCTGGGTATATGTGTAGAGAACAATAATTTCAGCCATTTTTATCATGAGTTGTGAAAGGTGAAAAATGCCTTGTGGTACTTTAGATAATGCAGTTCTGAAACAGACCTTTCTGCCCCACTTCAAGCATAATCCATATAATGGCTATATTGCAGTGAGGATAAGATCATCTTATAAGTACCATAAATACATAATCTGCCATGTTTTCCCAGTTTTTCCTTTTCCAGTTCATTTTTAAAATCAGGCTTAAATAGATTCCCAGCAATAGTTTATCTGTGCTGCATCAGAAGATAGATATTTTGGGTTAGTGAGAACAAAATAACCCTATAGGTAGTAATTGCTACTTTCTCATGAACTGTTAGCAAAGAACATATCATTCCTCCAAAAGCAAAAAAAAAAAAAAAAAAAAAAAAAAAAAAAAGAAAAAGGCTATTTTCAGGGACTGTATGTATTGTATGTACTTTAGTAGGGAAAATACTGACATATATAATTGGAAAGGCATTTACCTTAGTGATGAAGGAGGTTTGTTATAATGTTGAAAACCACTAGTGTTGACAAGAACAGTTTTAGAAAGAAAGTAATGTTCCATTTTAATATCAATTGTAGCATTTATTAATGTTTTAGAAACCAGGGAGCATATCTGTAAAAATCAAATGCTATGGGATAGCAGTACTTTACCAAGTGCTTCTTAAAACAGATATATTGTCAAGCTAGGCATGGTCTGGCTGTGTCATTTATTTGAAACAGGTACACAATGTATTTCTTATCACCATGCCTGGATGCATTTAAATAAAAACTAATGTAGGAAAAGTGCTTTTCAAAGCACTGAGGAAGCCATCTGAAGCTCTTATATGCTTCTTAAGTGAATAATTATGATGAGGGTATCTAGAACTTTCCGTAGGTATACATCACCCTTAATAAATTAAGGATATTGGTCCATCCAATGTTTCCAAGGTGTCGTTTCCTCTCCTCCAGGAACTTCTGCAGAAACTGGTGGGTTACTGATACGTGTTGCATTGTGTTTTTCTTGTAAAGATCAGCATGTTTTCTCCAATTCAGGGAAACAGGGAAGTCTGTTACAGAAAGTTATTTACTGTTGTTGTTGCCTTTAACAAGCAGTATTGAGAAGGTTAGGATGGAGGGAGGCTTTGAGACAGACGTGGGAACATGATTTACTTTCATTGCTCTCTGCTAACCTAGCCAAACACCTTTACTCATGTAGTGCTGTTCTCCAGCCATTCATCCAAGTCCACATAAGTCATACTTGTTGTAGTAGTGCTTATTCCGTCTTAAAATATTTCACACGTAATTTTTTGTTGTTGCTGAAAACAGTAAAATATAACAAACAAATTACTACTCTTTCACCTATAGCATTGTCTATAGACCTGAGATGCTCAAGAAAACTCATTTTGAACTGCAGATAGGAGACACAAACACAGAAAATTGCAGGAAGTCTTTTTAAAAGGAAAAGATCATGTTATGAGCTTTGAAGTCATATGGAAATTAATTTAGTTTGAACAAAAGCAGTGCATCAAGCAGTATTGCCTTCAGTTTATCATGTTATGAGCTTTGAAATCAAATTGAAATTAATTTAGTTTGAACAAAAGAAGTGCATCAAGCAGTATTGCCTTCAGTTGTTGCAAGGTAGCATTGTATTCTGAATATCTAACAGCAAAAGAACAGGTTCAGAGGCAAGTCACTGAAGAGTATGCATTGGTACTGATGCTTCAAGTAGGAATAACATTTTTCTTCCCTTTTTACATGGTAGGTTTTGTGAGGTAATTGTTAGTTTGTGTCAAGAAAATGCAACACTTTGACACTGTATTTCACCTGTGCTGGCCTGAAGGCAGTTTTGGAGGGATCTGAGTCCATGTGAGATTTCTGCACAAAATTCACATGGAGTAAGACATGTAAGGTGGTTAATATGTGTAGTCCTGGAGAAAATTGGCATACCTGTCCAACAATATACAGAAAATACTTCTTTCAAAGTAATTTTGAGAATGTATCTGCTATGATCAAAAAAACCAACTAAAACCAAACAAAAAAGAAGAAAAAGCAACCTTCTCAATTTGCTTCACCAGCTAACAGTGGTTGAAGCTCAGAAGAAGGTTGCACTCTTTCTTCAAGCAGCTTATACTGAGCTTGAGGTCTGCCACCACTGGTGTGTGTATCTCAGGATCATGTTTTGACCAGAATGGTGTGAGGCATTCACAGGTGGATAGATCAGTTTTCTAGGGATTCCTCCCAGGCACTGACACTGTGCAGCCTTGAAGTTCGTTCATCCACAGTATGCCACAGTGCACGGATACTTGATTACATCTTGAAGGCAATTAAAATCACTAACTGCAGCTCAGGTTTGAGCTCAGCTGCTCAGCTCTACCTTAGGACTAAGTTGTTCTGTGTCACCTAATAAGAAATTAGTCTAACCAGTAATGAGTTATGGACCCTATCAGCAATGTGCTGCAAGTCTCTTCAGCTTTGTATTGAACATAAACTCTTCTGATTCTTTTTGGGTTTGTTTCAGTAGTTGAATGGATGAAACAAACAAACAAAAAATCCTTTTATTGATTTTTAATTTTTACAGGAAGTGTAGTTTGTTGCAGATTTCTGTCATTACTTATGATTTGAGATCCGATTTCACTGATAACTTATCTGTCCACTAGGGCCGAACAGGATTTAAACATTCCTCAGCATTGTCTTAATGTTAACAGATTTTTCAGTTCTGCTGTATATTTAACTTCTTTATTCCATTTGGGATTTTATTAGGTAATTTTATTTCTACTAGTGTATCTCTTTCCAGCAATCAGTAAGAGGCAGGATATTGGAAAGGCATGTTTTGCTCAGGATCTGAACTCCGGCCAGAACCTCAACATAACAAAATAATTGACTCCAAAACAGCTTGGACCAATGACTATGAAAGATACAATTTCCCATCTGTGGCTCCACTTCTGTTTTTTGTTCCCTTCCAGCTAAAATGTCTTCTGAGAAGATGAATCATAGGGGAGCTATTACTCCTTGTAGAATATCTACACTGTTGGGATCTTCCCTGTTTTTCTTTTAATAAGAATAATGGTGCTTCTTCTAGTGACATAGATTTCTAAGGGATATACTTTTTCTGACATGAATCACCTCATATTCTCTTCAGCAGCCTGCAGTATTATGTACATTTTGGAATCATAAACTTCTGTGGCTTGAAGAATCTTTTAGCATCCGTTGATCTGTTACCTCTTTATTTATGTAGGAGGGAAAAAAAGGATAAAAGATCTGCTAAAATTGTGAGTTCTCACAGTTTGACCGATTCAGAACTCTTGGTTTCATAGCCAGTTTCCACATGTTCTATCTTTATTATTAGTGATGAGCCAAATTACAGTGTGGTCTGCCAAGCCCATCTAAGAGTGCCATAGTAGGAGCTGTAGCGCACATTGAGGATAGCTCCCGCTTCAAGGAATTTGCAATAAATGATTTTGTTTATTGATACGTGCACAGATGATATTACTTGCTCAAGGCTATTCATCTGGTCCATGAAGAAGCTGTGTAACCCTTCTGCCCAACCGTTAGTCATTTTGTTTCCTCCCAAAATGGAATATAATAAAAATAATCCTTTATTTGACCTTTCCAGTGAAACAATCCTGTTCAGTGCCAATCTCCAGATTGGTGAGAAAGGCATAACTTGGTCTCTCCCATGTATCTTTAACTCATTCTCTCCTCACCATGCCACAGGCTATAAATTGTGGGCGATAATAAACTTTGGGCTGATTTGCTGGTGTTCTTTGGTTTTGCCTTATTATTGTCTCTGGATGATACAGATTTCTTCTAGTCCCAAAGAAAGTGTTCCCCATCTCATTTACATAATTCTGTTTTAATCTTTTCCCTTGGTTAGTATTCTATTTTTTGGTAAAGCTCTATGCCACCTAATGGATTTATGTCTGCAGAATCAAGCCTGCTGGTGAATACAGGTTTGCACTCAGCAACCTCTCCCTGGCTTTTCTCCCCAATTTAATCACTGTAAAAGACCAATATTGCTCCCTACAATTTCAAAGAAGAAAAAATAACTGGTGGATTTCTGTTTGTTTTTTTTTTCTTGGTTTTTTTTTGCATTAAACAAAGTTACTTTGCAAGAGCTGGTTGATTTCTGTTTCTTGAAGGGCATAATGAGTTTTCCATGATATTGAGAAATCCTAACTTTAGCTATGGAAGCAATAAACATATTGATGACTGAGGCAATGCAAGTAGAGAACTTGGCAAACTTAAATGTTTATACTTTTGGGAATATATCCTAACCACCATAATTTCGCAAGATGATTCCATTGCCCCATGGCTTATTTATAAAATGTTAAAGTGTTAAACACAATTAGTATAAGCATTCTAATCTCTCTAGAGACTCTTTCCTCATAGTATTGCCTGGAGCATGTGTAAAATAGTCTGGAGTATTTTTTTGGTTTTGTTTTTGTTTGCTTTTATTTTCTGAGGCTGAATAGAAAAGAAAATCTCAAAGATAAAGTATTTTCTTTATTCTTGCAGGCTACTACACTCTGCTGGTGAAGCTGAGGTAGGATGGTTCTATCCTGGAGCAATATGATACAGTTTTGGTATCTGTAGTTGTATGCAGTGATTTTAAATTTTTTAGCACTGTATGATGAGAACATTGTACTGTGGCCTATATGGGACTCTTTTGTGTCATCAGATGGAAAAGGAAACTGTCAGTTTGTTTATTAAGTAGTTGATGCTGGGAGAATGTATAGCTGGTGTTCTGTTTGCTGCAGTGTGGCCTGTATCTACCTAGGAAGACTCAGAAAATAGGTGAGGTTTTTGGTTGGTTTTAAAAGATTTTAATATTTTGGGACTTGGTTTCATTTATAGTCACACAAGGAACAAATTCTGCAGCTTCACCCCAGAATGCACAGTAGATGGCTAAGAACACAGCTTCTTCTGTAAAGAGTCTTTGCTGATAGAATTCCTTTTCCCCTGCGTGAACCTGCTGGCAAGTTTCCCAAGTTTTGGTGGTGATTTCTTGAGTGATCACAATAACTGGATGAAAGGAAGAGTGGTTATAATGGGGTTTACCCTGTCAGCAAACATGACATGTAGTAATGATGAATTTGGATTTTAGGTTTAGTTATGTTTGCTTTGACTAATGTTAAAATATCCAGACTGTTTGACACTAGTCTTTGAAATACTTTCACTTTTCTCATGAAATGTTCATCACTAATGGCTAGTAGAAGAAGGTCTTCTTTCTAATTGAGACTTTTTAGGCTGCTGATAGTAATTCACACATTGACTCTTACACGCTTAATTGTGTGAAAAGAGTGATTTTTTTTTTTAATGGATAGACACTGAAAAGGAACTCGCAGCCGCTCATTGTGAAGGATTGGGTCAACTTATGGATTCAGCATGTTAATTTGGGTTCTTTAGTCTGTTATCCTAGTTAAAAAATGTGGATGGGGCATTGAAATATGTTGTCAAAATTTCCACGTAAAACACTACGCCCAAAAAATTGGGGAATAAAGATATCGACTCCAGGAAACCTCACAAGTGACAGTTTATTGTCCATCAAAACTATGGTACAGATTCAAGTCATTTTGGACATTGTATAGGAGAAAGGGCAGGTTAAAGAGAACTTGATGTACAGGTGATTTGACAACAACATATATTTCTCCTTAGTCTTTAGTGAGATGCTTGATGTACAGGTGATTTGACAGCAACGTATATTTCTCCTTAGTCTTTAGTGAGATTTGGGATCACCTTTTTCTGAATTTGCTGTGTTCAACAGCAAAAGCAATCAAACCTTGAATAGTCTTAAAAATTCAAGGAAATATTTCTCACTGGTTTTATTGAACATAAACTGAGCTAGACTGTCAGGGTCACATGTGAACAGAAAAGCACACAAATACAACAAAATACTCTACCATGGACCTAAAGGAACACTTTATCTGAGTAATTCTCACTACTAATTGCTTATGGATTGTAGCATTGTTTGCTGAAAAGGATTTCTGGTTTTGAGCTCCATGGAGTAAACCTCCAAATAAGGATTTATATGAAAGGCAGGAGAAGAGGAAGTAAATGGTGATGGATGTTAGAAACCAAGGGAAAAGAAGAAATTGGGAAATGGGAACTGGAGAAGTGAAATATGAACAGAGATAAGTTTGTTCTTCAGCTGCATTTCAATATAGTTTTTGGTACTGATCTTTTCAGCCTAAGAACATCTAGTAAAAGGAAGAAATGCCTTAAGACCTCTGCTGGTCATGTTTATGGGGAGATAACATCTGTTTAGTGAAGATGCAGGATATAACAGCAATATGTTGCCACAGAGAACCTAAAGGAGTATAGTTTGATCTTTCTGTTATTACATTCCCAGAAAATGGTGATTTCATTCTGCTGCCACTGATTTCAATAGCAATGATTATCCATTTAATTTGTGACTGATACTATGAACATAGCTGTTGACATCTAAAATCCCTTCCATTTGTTTAGCTTAGGATTCTGCTGCTGTGATTTGTCTTTTGGCTTTTATCCTCCCATCCGCAACAAAAATATGTGCCTCAAACAAAGATTTATATGAAATGACTTTGCCTATGACAACAACCAGATTGTAAATGAGATGTGACAAGGCAGAAGGTGGATATTCTGGTTTAATAACTACAATTAATCAATCGATCAATCACTCTGTGTCCCTAGGGAAAATGATACATTATATGGATACGGATGCCTTATTTTATGATCTGTTGCGTTGCCCTTGGGGAAGTTCAGGTTCTTCTATGTGATAATCATCTGCTCAGAAGTGACAGTGCATTTAAAATACCACCTTTACAATCTTCCTAGATCGGTGAATCATCAGATTGGATGATATAATCAGGAGTCAGTGCAGGTGATCTATACCTCTGTTCTAGCCAAAGAGAGTAAGAGAAGTTTTGTTGGGATTTTCTGGGCATTGACTGCAATAGAGCAAGATAAAAACTAATCCTTTTAAGATTGCTTTTATGATTACTTACACTTAGTTATATGAACTTGTGAATATAGATAAACAAACTAGATGGATAATTTATATATAAGAAAATATATCCAAGTGTATCTTTTGCAGAAATCCTAGTTTAGCCTGAATTACAGGTACATTTGAATTTTGTTTTCAATGTTAAATGTGGCCTTGAATCTAACTAATTTGTCTTTGAACTTGAAAAGTGATTTCTTGCCATGGAATCTTGAAACCCTGCAGGATGAACTGATAGGTAAGAGGTTCTCTCCTGACAGTGAATGTTTTGACCCTTTGTCACTAACTCTAAACCCCCAGATGTTTTAACATAACACAGACACTCTTTTGTTTGAATGAGCCTCATAGGAAACAGTATGATTAAACAATTCTGTCTGTATCACCTGCAGCCTGTTTTCTTCTCATTTGTTTTTTTTTCTATAGCTTTTTCACAAATAATAGGATTTTTACCCCTTATTACAGTTTATCTATTCCTGCAGTTTTTTTCACTCACCTGGAGTACTAATCCTCTATTTGCAACACTGTCAGCATCCTCACAGTAACCAGCTGTGATCTCACAGACAGCAGTGGATTATGATTTATATTAAAGAATATATCAAATTTTAAAACTAGCATATTTTCATGACCTAATGTACATATTAATGAGTAACTAGTTTTGTTGTTCATCTAGATAACAACAGTAAAATTCAGTTGCTTGGAATGTCATGGTACATAAACAGAATGAAGAATTTTTCCCATGGTGTGAGCAATGTATTGTTGCCAAGATGGTATTCTCATTATTCCAATGAAGAATAACTATTCTTTTGCTGTCATTAACCTCTGATTTTAATAGATGTATAGGGTAGATAATAAAGATGAAGAATAAGCAACTGTACTGCTTCAAAGAAGCAAAGATAATATAGAATATGGAAGAACTAATTGGGAACCATTTCAATTTAGCAGTAGTTTGTTTTCAGTAACATTAGTGAGTCATGTCAAAACAACTTGCAGTCATCTGCCCTTTAGTTAGGAGCACAGTTCTCTTTTTCTTAGCAACTTCTTTTCTGATATCATTTCATAAAGAATATAGTGTAATTTGAAACATTAACCCATCTGTATGTGTGAATTGGAAAATCTTTGGAAATCAATTTTTCAAAGGATGGTGTTTAATCAGGATAAATTAAGAAAAGTATATTAGCACTACTTAGAAAGTTACGTTAAGATATTTCATTTCATTCTTTCATGGATTTAAAAGTTCCAACTGACATTTCAAAGTTTCACTCTAATGTTTAAACCAGTAACGCTTTACTGTCACCTGTCAGTGAGTAGCTAAGAAATTTAAGATATTATTCATGTTTTATCAGCTATTTTCCTCAAAAAGATCCTATGTGGCCACTGAAAAGGAGACCTAGGAGGCATTTAATTTGATCAGTCTTCAGTGTGTTTTGATCTGAGTAGGAATCCACTGATAATTTGCAACAGAGCTTTACAAAGATGGAAAGAGAACAGTAAGAATTTAGAAGCAAATAAAAGTTAAAAAAAATAAGTCTGAATAGTGTTTGCTTTTCTAGAGCCTTCTTAAACTTGCATATTTACTGCCCAGGAAGTGGTCTGCTTCATGACTCATACTCCTTGTGAGATGGCCTGGCAGATTTGGTGCCACATACTGTTTCTGCAAAATACTTAAAATTGCTTCAACTGGTGAGCAATCAGATATGTCAGGCAGATGTTGGTAGGACCATCTTTGGCTACATTTTTCTTTCAATATGGTGTAAACATCTAAAGATAGGGTAACTTAGATTTAATGGAGAACTTCTAAAATGCACTATGTGTGATATGTCAGTTAAAAGTGTATGGATGAGGTCAGGTAATCAAAATAATATTACTTTAATACTTCAAAGTATAAACAATAGGTTTGAAATGTGAAATATGTGCAATAATTTGTATCAGAATTTGAGCACAGCTTATGTTGGGTTGCATCAAGAATGTGGTTTGGCCCAGGAAATTGGGGAATAAACTAAAATAAGTGGCAAACTGATTTTCTTAGATAAGGAGACATTATCAGAGAAATGGTGGTAAACACTAGCAATATGCTTGTTGTGTAGAAAATCAGCCAGCAGAAATGTGAAGGGTGGATTCATCATTTCTGTGTGTGGAACACACCAACTTGTGGCATATTAGAAAGGCTTTCTGTTGTCTCAAGAACAAAACCTCTCTATTTAGGAGCAGCAATAATTTTCTCAAACTTGCAGAATAACTCTACCTGTGTTACCATGGTATTTGCAGATATAAAAATAATACTTAGACTGAGGGGATAATTTGCAGAAAACAAGTTAGTTGATTATTTTAGCCCTTGTTTTTATTTGCTTTGCAAGTTGAATATGTTTAGCCCTTGGTTTTATTTGCTTTGCAAGTTGAATATGTCAGTTCAATGTTGTGAAATTTGAATTCTGGAATTTTATTCCCAGATATTCAGGCATAATTTGTAGCTATTGTCCATATCCTTCTAGTTAGGTACAGTTGCTTAGATACATGGTGGGATCCTGTTTCTACTCCTCGTTGAGTATGCAAATGCTATAGGCAATGCAAGTATTTTTGGTCATGAGCATTTGTAAATAGAACACTGAAATTTTCCTTCTGTAGACGTTCATGAAGGAAAAACTTAGTTTTATGAATGTTTTCATAAAGTATCAACAAAGCTGTTTAAAAATAGCAAGTGAATTTCAATGGGTATTGACATTTTTGTGAGTGAAGTGATTCACTACGTTCCAGAGTGAAAAGCTGACCAGATTTTTTGACTGGAAGATTTTTCAGGGCATAGAGTTCCACTCATTTAAAAGTACAGCTTTTCTCTTCTTTCTGAAATGATGTGCAATTTCTTCTCTACCTTGAAGGATTTAAAAAAACCCCAAACATTAGGAAATGCTAATTTTTTTCCTTTCTACTGCAAAACACATGCTTTCCACTAAGAAATATTCTGAAGTCCATAATGAGAATTTTGGAGCCTTGACTGCCTAAAGCCCAGTTCTAAAATCTGTTATTTTGTGTAGGTAGGAAATGTCTTTTTCACACATAGTTTGTTCAGAAAAATCAAAGCATGAAACCGCTTCAGTAAGATATTTGCACATTTAGAAGACAAGAAAACCTCTGAATTTGACAGGCTTTTTTTTGTAATTTTAACTACATTTCAGTAGCCTATTAGTTTCTCTGTCTTACTTTCTCTCATGCTGGCTAAATATTTGCTTTAGCTGCAAATGCAGTGCTTGGTGCAGGGTTTTTTTCCTAGATGAGTCACTATGGTTTCATTATTTTTATTTTTATAATCCAAAATAATATTTTGGGATGCATATATTGAAATGAAAACTCAATTCAACCTAATATCTCTGAAGAGAATTTTCATTGCCTTCAATCCTTTACCTGGATTATGGCATGTGCCTGTGTTGTAACAACATTTTTTTTTATACTCTATATATATGTGTGTTCCACTACATGCAGCATAGTTGTTGTAAATGGTTCACTTCATTGGGACAAAGCTAACCATGATCAGTGACCAACCAGAATGTATTTTACACATAAGAATATCCTCGATTTACTTAATATGAGAATGGGTTCATCTATTGGTCATAAAAAAAAAAATTTCATTATTTTAAACTGTCTGTCATTTCCGTTAACGAGGCTGTGCATAAGAACCATCCTTAATGACTTTGTGTTGTTTCAATTAAGTTGTTCTTAGATCAAATCAAATAATGGTAGGATTTGTTGATCTGCAAAACTGCCTTCCCCATATGGATTGGTATGAGATTATCCCACCAGGGGTTTAGTAACCAGGAAATTAAAAAAAATATATCTGAATGACTAAATGTTTTCAAAAGGAGGAAACATCTATGATAATGAAACTGAGTCTATTTTAAAATGCAAGGCATCCTCTTGAAAGCTGGGACTAAGCACGCTCAAAGAAAACATTGTGCACTAAACACTGTGCATTATGATTATGAAACTAGGTCTCATTTAATCCATCAATATTTTGGTATGTTTAATATTTAAAGAGTCTTTTTAAACCATTATTCAGAAAACCCTGGGATAAAAATGATTTTAGAAATAACAAAGCATACAAGAATGGAAGTCAATTTGACCTTTATCACTGTATTGTCATTAGTAAAAGAAATTCAATTGCAGCAGTAGTCTGCATATATATGTAATTTGCATCTTTTCAAAACAGCAGAATACAGCAGAGCATTTTCCATAATTTTGAGACTTTTACAAATCAATTGCCTAATAAAATACGAAACTGTAATAAATGCAGTTGTGCATCCTAAATATGTCAAATGTCTTTTTTATTCAATATAAGGAAATGCAGATGGTTGAAGGAAGTTTATTTTCTCTGTAATCAATAGAATCAATTTAAAAAGTACTTACAGAAGCTGACACAGTGAGTCATCACCTTTGTTTTATCAGAACATAGGAAATTGTCCCTTATCATTTTGAGTAACCTGAATTTATGCTTTTCATATTTAAGATTTAGTTTATAAATGAAAAATTATTAGAGGAAAATATATGCTTTGAAAAAGGTGATATACCTGTATTACATTGTTTGACATAACATTCTGTCAGAGCTTGTCTGTGACTTCCTTGCACATGGATTGTCTCTTAGTGTGTGTGATTGTTACATTGGGTGCTGTGCATTCAGAAAGGCATTCAGGGGCTACTGAGTTGTGTAAGGAAATACAAACTGAACTTGCCCTTCTTTTAACCCTTCTGTGTTCTGCTCTGGATTATTTCAACACTGTATCTCACAATGCTAACAACTTTCAAATAGCTGCTATATACCTTATACAGATGTTAAAACACATATGTAGAATATCTATAAGCATTCTAGTAGGAGGCTGATGATTGTTTCCTTTGGAAGGAGGTTTTAACTATACAGACCTGTGGCTTGGGTAGCTCTTATCATGTGAAACTATGTGTATATACCCAAACACTTTCCATATATATACCAAATTATACTACATGCAAATTAATATGAAGGATTTGGCAAATCATTTATTTGTGCATTGAAATTATGGTACAGGTTTGAAAAGCATCACATAATGTTGCTTTAATTATGTTTGTTGCTTGATTTGCAATATATATGTTGCTTTATTTCTTATGATATGAAGATATCAGGATGATGTTGAATGTGAGGTGTTATCTCTATCTGTTGGTGGATGTTATGGTGAAAAGACTCAACCATTGCAGTTAAAGGTCACCTTGGAAAACCTCTACTTTGTTACATGAAACCACGTGAATAATTTAACCTACTAATAGAGATCTGTTTAAAGTAATTAATATAATTATATGTGCACGTATTTCTGAATTAGGTGAATTTCTATCCCTCAGTAACCTGTTTTTGTGCCCTTACAGGATTCCTCCAAGAGGTACAATTAGGACTTGTTCTTCAAGTAGACCATTAAACTTCTTATCTAATTCAAAGGCTGTTTTTGCAGAATTGCCATATACTGGATTATGTGATATTCAAACTGCCATAGAATGGCAAATACTCAGAAAAAGGAACTACTTTAAAGCTGATTCCTCAAATGTGTATAAACCCTTTGCATTTTTTTGGGAAATGAGTTATGAGGACAACCAAAATATTGGTTTGTCTAGCACAGCTAGCTTTAGGCAACAGGATAAGTAGTCCAAAGTGAATTCACATGTGTCATAGACAAACTTCTACTGGCTTGTTCCAATTCTGTGAATGCCTTTATGACACATTGGTGTCATCCTGTGATAACATGGTAGATGTACTCTCTGTGCCTCAGTTCTCTGCTGGAGATAAGGGAATACAACTTCACATCCTGATGGTAAATTGATTGGTGTCTGTTAGTCATTCACATGATACGGCAGAAAGCTTCACAGAAAAAAAACTTATGAAGAGATTAATACTGAGGTATCATGGCAGTTTTTTGAGGTGACATTGAAGACCTGTGGCATCACATTGAATAATGGATATAGAATAAAATAATATACTTGTTTGTTCACTAAGTGAGCTTCATCCATCTTATTTACGAAACAAGTTGGAGTCTGAGGGAAGTCCTAACATATGAATTGATGATTGCAGGATGAGTGCTGACAAATCTGCTCTTGCCATTGAGTAGAAAGTTATCTGAATTACTGCTGTTCAGATTTTCCTTCAGCTGAAACCTAGTAACCCTTTACTGGACCACATCAATGCTCCTAGTCCAAGGCAGACCAAAAAGGTGCTTAAAACCCCATTGGTAACAGGTAAAAGTGAAAACTTCTCTTGTGAGTAGTCCCCATGTCTCAGAGGATGTGATGGTAGCCCCACCAGTAGCTCTCAGGCCCAGTTGCAGAAACAAGTCTGTGTCCTACATGGCAGTGTTGTCAGCTTTATGTGCTCTGGGCTCTGTTCCTCTCAGGAGTAGGAAAAGCTTGGTAGAGCTGTCAGCATCAGGCAAAACAGTGTCCGATTTTATGAACACTCTTATTTCAGCTGGCCACTAAAAGTTATTGCAATAAATTCTATTTATATTTTGCAAATGTTAAAATATGAAACATACTGCTGCTGACAGTCTGAATTGCTCATGCTCTCAAGTGTTTGGAAGAGCTCTACAGCCTAGAGCTTGACATGTGCTTCTTCAGCAGAGAACAATGAGGGTTGTTATGCCCAAGCATAAACTGTTTATGTAGCAAATAATTTTTAGAGATATTTCTTTCACTGTCATTCTAGCTATCTTGAACAAGCTTAACTTTAATGAGGTCCCCTTTTGAGTAGTGTCTTGCCTTCAGTTTCTTTGCTACACCCCGAAAACTATTTTGTCCACTTTGTAAACTTAAGACTCTCCCAGGATTGTTAATGTTCATGGTGGTGTGTATTTGCTCTTCATTAACAGAAAAAAAAGGGGAAAGAATCAAAATTAAGCCTGCATACAATTTGTCTAGTATGCGACTTGGCCCTTCTGCCCATCCCTCCATGCCTCCATTGAGGGCAATCCCTCCTGCCTTGCACTGGGCTGCTGAGAGAAAAGAAACATATTTCAGTATGGCAAGGGTAGGGAAGGAGTCAGAACTTTAGCACTGGAATCTACAGTAAGGAGTCTTTGTAGTGTCCAAAAAAGACCTGAAGGTACAAGAGTGTTGCTTGGCCATCTGGGTCTCTTTGGGCCTTATTACATGAGAAGGCATTCCATGGCTCAGACCTTGGGCTTTTCCCTTTGGCAGTGGCACACAGCTGTGAAGAGCTATACACAGAACTTTCAAGTGAGTTGTAGAGGGATATTGGAGTACTGAAAATGGAGTGGAGAAATGCATACAAGTTAGGTATACCATATGAAATACAAAAAGCTTAAATGAGCATAGATGTCTAGCAGACACTTAACAGACTCCAAGGCAGTTGTCTGTACACTGTAAAGAGAAAACAAATAGTATATAGATTTAAACATGTCCAGATTCTAACTTGCCATATATATTTCTAAGCTGTCATGCATTTTTTACAAATAACATGAGTATTGTGAATTCATGTAGGGGTCACTTAGTATTTCCTTTGTAAAATGAAGGGAGAAAAAATGTGATGTTGCAACATTTTGCATAAATACTTTTTTCTCCGACTGTGTTCAAATATTTATCTATATACCACTTAACATTTGGAACTGACTATTTATAGAGTAAAAGCCTTGCATTTTAAAATCATTATTTTCAATGCTAATAAATAAATGCAGGCATCAAGAAAGGAAGATTTGTTTGCAGAAGTTGGACTGTATTTAAATATTTTCCAAAGTGAAAATCAGCTCAATATAAAAAGAAATCATGTTTGTCACTTTTTACTTTAGATTATCTGTTCTGTAGCATATTGATAAGGAGTAATATAACTCATAGACAGATTTCAATAATCTGGTCTGGTAAGTAAGACAATTCCTAAGTGTATCAGTAACTCAGTAATCTACCATAGTTTGGTAATCATGTGTTTGTTGCAAAATACTAAAGAGCTTATGTAAGGGGCTAATACTGCTCTCTGACATTTGGAGCTTGGCTTCGTGTGTTTATATAACACTTATTAGTGACTTAGGTTTTTCTGACAAGCCTCTGTAAAATCTCTTTGCAAAATCAGTAAAAGCTGCAAACTATGAATGAAATGTTTGCATTGGAAAGTTGGAGAGCCACACATTATCTGCTAAACTATTAAAATCTGTTTCCATCAATGGGAATGTGGCAGGATCTTAGATCTCCTGCCTCTTTAAGCTACAGTATACTGCTAACAACCCCAATCAGGGCTTTTCTGTCTGTCTGCTAATTGCTGGAATCCTATATCTGTCAGTGGTTGTAATTCCTGCTTGGAGGCAAGTCGATTCACCAACCTGAAGCATACGTAATTTCTTTTCAAATTTCCTTGAGATTCTGTATGAACAACGAAGAAAGAAGGGGGGTGTGGAAAAATGCATTTCATTTCATGCTAGGTCACTAGCAATGATGACCATTTGAAGCAGCACAATGCTGCCAAATGATTTCCAGGGAAGACTATTTCATTGACAGCAGGTGCTCCAGTATAATACTCATCACAAGTAGTAGTCAACGCACCAAGAGGGAGAGTGAGTTGCATTATTATCTGTCATTGTGGAACCAAGTCAGTTGTGTCTGGGTGATCCTATGCTTTGTTTATCAGATAATGATGAAAACTCATGTCTGAGTCTTGCTGCTACAGGTTTTGACACAGTACTTGGTGTCATTTTTTCCCTTTGTGAAGGGAGGTGACACAGGCAAAAGGCTGACTTTCTGAAGCAGTGTCCTGGTGTGTGTGCAAGGCTGTGTATGAGATCCCTTTGGAATCACAGACTGGAGAGCAGTGTGGGTGCCCAAGCTCACTCATGCCAAAGCAGGTGTGCAGGTCTGAAGTTTCAGGAGGACTGAAACAGTTGGGGCCTCTGCAGTGTGGTAAACTCACTGCTTAGGCTATGATTAGTTTATAGGCAGATATTTCCACATTGTAGAGAAGAGAGGATTCCTTGGTCCCATTAAATGATGTGATTACCTGATTTTTTTAATTTTTTTTTTTTTTTTTAATATCTGGCTACAGCTAGGCTGAAATTGGCAAGCAGCACATACCTCATCAGAAAATGCAGGTGTGTGTAAGATTTAGTGGATTTTGATTACTGGCTGAATCCACCATTCTCTCAATGTTTGATAATATTGTCTGTTAAGTGGTTTGATGATTGTTGAATATCCCATGTAAATCAGCTGCTGGTCTTTTTCTTCTGCAATATAGATATCTATAAACTAGGTCATACCAATCCCTACTAGCTATTTCACTAGCCTGACAGTCTTACAGAAGAGAACAAGGTGAGGATGAACACAGAAAATGAATTTCTCTTTTATCCCTGTGGGAAGGTTGCCCCTGCCAGGTCTGGGTTTAGCTGCATGGCTGGTCAGTGGCAGGAGTTTGTGCTTTCTAGTGTTGATTATACTGAGCTTGTTCTAGGAATAAAAGGTTTGGTTTCTGCTGATGTCAATCTGACTCCTTTGTAGAAACACTAAATTCAACCAAAATATAAGAAGTCTTTATGGCATGTTTTACCTTAATCTTTACCTTTGTGATGTGGTGATTTTATTTTTTGTAAAAAAAATTTGATTATTCATTTTTTCCTTTGATTGAATTTGACTTGATCACCTCTGTGTCTCTTCAAAAAGTATTTCAGACCTGAGGACAGCTTGACTTCTCCAAGTTCTTCCTTTGAACTTTCAACTCTAGATTTAATGAGCATCCATCTGATTCTACTCAAGCTGCAGCAGGTTATTGCATCTGCTGTGATATGGATTTAATTGTGTGACTCTGTTACTATGCTGAGATTCCTGGAATCTCTGTAACTACTTTGATTTAGCGTGTGTTTAAAAATTGTGAGAAATATTTTTTCCCTCAGAGGTAAGGAGAATGTTTTCTAATTCAGGCTGAAATTATAGAAGGAAAAAAGAACACGAGGAGGCAATGAACATTTGTAGTCTCACTGATCCATTGTGCTGTGCAGCACAAATTGAAATACCTTTCAATATAGAAAGAAAACAACTTTGTATTTGTGTTCTAGTAGAAGTTTGATATTTTGCTTAAGAAGAGGGGAATCACGATTTACAAGATCAAAATATTATTATGAAAAATGCTTCAATTTCTTACAAATCTGGAAAATGCAGGGACATCCATTTGAAATAGAAATGCTGTTGAAAATGAAAGAATGGTGGGAAAAGATTTTACTTTTTTTAATGGAGAAATTAAATTCCTCCAATGAAGCAATGAAATTGCTTTTCTAATTGAAGTATCCTTGTTACTTTCTATGTGGCCAGCCTGCTATGTTAACTATTTCTTTCATATATTTTTGCAGCTGAGAAGTGGTTTTAATCCCTTTGAATCTCACAGTACTAATTTTGTGTTATACAGAGGTTTAAACACAGCACTCTTTCAGAAATATCTGGTTCCCCTCATTTAGTATTTATATCTGAGAATCATAATTTGTTTTTTTCTTTTCATGAGGGTGATGTACAATTTTATTTGACATTTATCTTGATTCAAGGACAATGTTAATTCATTTCTACTTGGCTTTATAATATCTGTCATTCAGTGGAAGGGATTGTCTGCATCTCTGTAGGAGAGAAACTAATTTGTTGACTTGTTATATAATGCTGTTTTAAATGGAAAGATTTGAAATTTTCCTTTACATGGCACTATGTTGTTGATGATTTTACTTCAGATTCTGGATTGTGCACTGCCAGTTTATTAGCTGATGTGTTCAAATGTTGTCTTTTTACAAAACATTGGTGAGGTATGTTTTCTCCTTTCACTTTCTGATGATCTAAAATCATGAGAAAAATCTATTTCAGCTAAGTTTAGATTTTAGTATGTAGAAGTGTGGACAAACCTTTTGTAAAGGAAAAGTATTTTCCTGTGTTTCTCTTCTGTCTTTGGGTTATGATTTTTAAGCATCTCAATTCCTTTGCCAGAAGGACATGGCACTGATGTTTTTTCCCCCTTCAAATTTAGATACACTTGAAGCTGTACAAAACAAGGAAAACCTAAAACAAATAAGGTAATATTCATTAGATCTTTAGAAAGTGGTTTTGCAGACAAACATGCTAAGGCAAAAAAGCTCCAGGCAGCCCCAACAAAGTCTGACAAGCCCTAAAGCTTGCATACTTAGTTAATGCAAAGCCTGTTACTAGCAGTAGCAGCACCATATGTACTTGATTGCAGGGCTATACAGAAAATATAAATTAATTTTTTATTTCCATAGAAAAGAAGAAAGGTTTCTGGTGTTAGAATGAGTTTTGGGAAGAATCACATATAGTGTCAGTGTAAAAGACAAAAACCATAATCTTTTTCACTGGTCATATATCCTTGAGGGATTTCCCAGTCCTTTTTCAAACTTCCCCTCTCCCTGGCCCAATCATTCTTTAACAGTCTCAGCTCAAACTTTCAGATGAGGCACAGAGCATAGAAAGCTGCTGATAGGGCAGTATTTGACCTCAAGGATCTGGGAATCATCCATAATGGGAGGAACAAATGGGTTTAGGCAGATGACCAAGGTGGTTCAGCTTTGCTGCTTGAAGTAGAAGCCATCATTATGCTCATCTCTTCTCAGTTGCAGATTTAGGCTCTGTCTGTTTGCTCTGCTCAGGGTGTAATCACATCCTGTGTGAAGACAGAAGGGATTATCTTTCCCTGTATTCCATGTGTCTGTTGCATGGAATCCAGATGAATTTGTCCATTCTTGCTCTATTACTTTGGAGCACTCAATTACAAAGAATTACAGTTGCATGAAGGATTGGTGTATGTTAGTTGAAAATCTTTATTGTGTCTGTTAACAGGAGTCTATATTATTTCTCTTATCTAGAGAAAAATCTTGTCTAGAAATAATTAAAATTTCTAAGTTACAGAATCTGTGCCATCGCTTATCAATTTTTTGGAATGGAACTTTATTCAGAAATGTGCTTTTTCTATAGAGCTGCCAAAAAAAAACCTAAAAATTGAATTTGGATCTTTTGAGGAATAAGCAGGAAAACTGCATTTTGTTATTTGCCATCTACTGGGAAAAAGATCCATTTCTTTTCTCTCTGAAGTAAGCAAGTCTGTTGGTCCCAGAATGTTTTAGGTTTGCACATGTATGCAAAGGGAAGAAATTAATTGGGTTATGTGTCAAGCAACAGGGTAATCTGAACTTTTCTTAATAGGAAGGTTGCTGTGTGGCCAGGAAATGACTTCAGCCTAGTAACAAAGATGAATTGCATCACTTAAAGTTCAAGAAAACACTTAACCATATCTGTTATCCGATCATAAACTCAATCCCAATGTGGCCTCTCTGTATGCATCATGTGCAAAAGGCAAGCAGGAAACAGAGGCTTCATTGGGTTCACAGGACTGTCTGAAATATTTTCATAGTTTGCACTTAAGTGCAGTCTCTCCTTAACCTTTTCCACAAGTGTAACAATGACGTGTTAGTCTCCGACATCGCAGAGTCCTTAAGTATGGAGTGCCTGCTTATGCTAAATGCTTCTTTCTTCAAAAAGTCAAAGCTAGATATTCATTCTACATTACCTTTTAAAGGTAGAAATTGTGTTAGTACTACCTTTTGAAATCTTCCAGTTGCTAACAGGTATCAGTAGGCATCTTGCACTCAAATGCAGAGAGAAAGTGCTCTGCTTTCAGCTCAAGATATTTCATGTTGCTCCATTTCTAAAGGTTATTCTTGGATTTGTAGTGTGTATTGCCATTGATTTAATGGTTTCTCCACTTCATTTTGTTTTCAATTTATGCATTTTCATTTCAGATTATGTCAATTGGAGGGCCTTAAGAAGCTCTGAAATTGTGTTTCTTGCCCATAATTTATACATTTGGACATGCTTTATTACAGAGATAAGTAGGGATTTTATTTTAGTCACTTTTAAAATTATGATCAGAAAATATAGCAACTTCTTGTGATTTTTCTTTCAGTTATTTCTAATTAATTGTGTAGCCTTGCTGAATTATATGCCCTTTGTGATGGTTATAATTGCATATTGATCTATTTATTTTTCAAAGTGACTTTAAAATACAAGTTGCTGTGGAATACTGTGATGATGCTCAGTAATCTCATGTTGACAAGTCCAAGGAAATTTTATAATTAAGTTGGTAGACAAGAGTAGTAAGTAACAGAAAAAACAATATTCTCAATTTGTGTTTAAATGTAGAAAACATGAGAGAATTTTAGGTACTAAATTTAACTGAAATGGTTGTAGTTACAGTTGTTTATGCTGAATCGTCTTTAAGTCTTACACCTTTGTTGCCATATAAATAGTTTTGAGTTATGGCTGTCAAGCCTGGGAACAAAGAATTTATACAACTCATTGTAGAAACTACATAAGTGAAGTACTCAATTCCTGTTTATCATGGATCTTACAGCAATTGCTGTGGGAAGAGAACATTGAACTGAACAAGATGTTGTATTTTATATATCATAAAATATGGATTTATGTATCATATATTTGTGGGCTGTATGGCACATACAGCATGAATATATGTGTTTATTACAGTTGAAATGCTTTTTGTTGTTGGTATTTTTACAAAGTTTCAAAATATTACACACCTCAAGGCTGTGGGTATTCTTTGAATTTTAAACATTCCTTTCTTAGACTAAAAAAAAACCCCTACAAACCAAAGCAAAAAACTAAAAAGCAACACCAATAAAAAATGCCCCAAAATCAAAAAAAAACCCACCCACAACCCTGTTTGTCCCAGGCTGGTGTACTATACCAATAAAATATGATCTCCATTATAATAACCTACTTTATGAAGATTAAATGGTTTTGCAATTCAAACAAGGTAAAATTGGTTTAAAGCAAAATCAAACACTAGTTTGCTAGTTTAGGATTTGAATAGTGGAATGAGAAATCTTTTTTTATATTGCTATTGTGCACTGGTCAGCTAAGAAGTAATTGCTTTTTATAAGGCAAATTTGCTTTTACTTTTCCAAGGTAATGAAATGAACCTGAAACATTTCCTTTGGAATCAAAGTCACTATCACTCAAATGTCACCACCAGAATTCCATAGTATGGTTTCAGCAAATACATAATGAGAAAGTAGTGCTTGGAAATGATTGACAGGATTCTATTAAAAAGCTTTACTACACATTCATTCCTAATTATCTATGTTGTGTATCAATAGTGATTTGATTTTTTTCATATTTACATGTTGCTAACATGTACAGAGAGACACATCTGGAAGCTATTTGAAGAAGAATTACCTCAAGATGTAAGCTGGAAACTGCAAATGCATTGAGGGAAGAGGCTCTGAATCTATAGTTTCCTTTTTTTTTAACACTTAATGAAATTTTGTGTGAAAAAAAGTATGCTCATTGACACAAGATGATCTTAAAATATAATATGCAAAATCATCCAAGAAAAGAAATAATCTGTTTGAATCAAATCTTTAAACAGATATGTGTAAAGGTCTAAAAAAGAAATTATTCCCAAGGGTAAGATATTCAATTGCATAAAATAAAGCTTCTTAAGGGAAGAATTATGTCAAATATAGTTTAGCTCCTCTCCAGCCTAATCATCAGTGCAGAAGAGGAAACTTTCTTCGTGGTCTGAGAAATACTTTTTAGGGGCCTGTGGGCAAGGGATGTAAATTCAGTCTCAGTGAGAGGGCGCAGCATACTTTTAGCAAAATAGAAAGATATTGGAAGGAGTGTTGCAATAGGACTGTAGAGTAGAACAATTTCACACCCATCCCATTGATTTTGCCATATTTCATTTTGTAAACAAGGATAGAGTATGAGCTATAAAGTTAAAATGTGAATTAGGCAAAGAGTTCTCTGCAAATGTAAAGCTCTTACAGCATTAGCATGGCAGAGAGTATTTAGAGGCTGTTCTAGAAGTATCAGCTGAGGAGGAAAATTAGCAAATACAATACCACTATGGCAACACTGAACCCCAGTGGCACCACTCACATGATTTGATATTTAGCATCTTGGTAAAGACTTAAGTGGCAGAAGGGGAGGAAAATGATACTTTATGCTAAATACAGTTTTAGCCATTTGAAATACCAATAACTTGGGAAGCTTCCTGTGACAATGGATCAATTTTGCAAGAACTCATGCACAAAAGGGTAACAGTAAGTGTCTGCTTTATAATGATCAGTCCCAAGAACAGAATGACAGTTCTGTAAAGGCTTATTTACATATAGCAATAAAAACCCCAAAACTTCTCTTGGAAACTTTTACATGACATTTTCTTGCTAGACCCTGCATTCAACTAAACACAAAGAAATTCCAAAATGTCTCAATATCATAGAAGACAATTCCTGGCTCAATTGCAACCTGAATACTGCTAATCAAAAAATATTAATTTGGATATCAGCTATACTGAAAATAAAGACTGTCACAACTCAGTACAAAGAACATGACACTGTTCTGCTCACTTAAGAAACATGATCAAATGAATTACAAGACAAAATTAAATTGGGATAATAGAATAAAAATTGAGAAGCTTTCAGAATATTTAGTGAATGATACAGAAAAGCCAATGCCACATATGATAATGATCCCCTTTTACTTTTGAATAAAACCTGGTTCTATTTCAGAGAGCAGTTAGGTGCAACTCTATAATGTGAGAAAACAAGGTTTAACCAAAGGAAAAGTACAGAAATAGAGAAAATACAAAGTAAGAGTTAATAATTGCAGAGAGTAAGACAATGAAAAAGGCTAGAAAAAAGATGCAAAATGTCTAAGACTTGAGGTGCTTGTTAAATGGGTATAGTTTGATAATGGTATTGAATGGAATTAATGTACTTGGAATAACTAAGCTCCTGTCTTATATTGAAATGGAATAGATGTGTGCAGTTACCAAAATCCAGATGAGGCTGAATCATATGAAACATCTGTATCACACTTGTGATTAATGCAGTTAACAGTGCATGGAATGTAAATATGGTAAGTATACATAAAAACATTGTATATAATCATAGAATTTTAGGGATTGGAATGGACCTTACAGGACCTTAGAGTATGACAAAGAGTTGAACGAACATATCCAATGTTATGAAAAATGGAAAGGCATTCAGAAAACCCATCTACTTTTCAAAGTTCTCTTTCTGAAGGGTACCTTAAGAAGAACTTTAAAAATGACATTTTGTTGGTTCTTTTTCAGAAAAATGAAAAAGGTTTCTTTCAAGAGATCAAAAGAAAATTAACACTTTTTGCAAGTGTTATGATTCAGAGTCATCTTTACTTCAGTCCATGCAAAATAATGGGATGATTGAGAAAGGGCTTGAATAATGAAGAGCTGAAAGTGGGAAGTATAATTAATGGCTCCTGAACAGGTTTGATGGAAGATAAATCTTGCCAAGTTGTCTAGATATAATTTTTAATGTGATTTAGATTGGCTGATACAGGCACTGGTGTTTTATGCGATAGATTCCTGTAAGCACTTGGATGAGAAAATGTAAGGATGCTAAGTCAGATTGTAGACCTTGAATAAAGTGAATTCATAAGTAAGTTAGTAGTTTTAGCAGTATTTGATGTAGAATAATTCTTTCAGACTATTATTTGGAGGACTTTTCTCAGTGAGCAGGAAGAAAACAGAAAATTGTTAAAAGTGATAGTGTAGTGACAGAAGTATGTGGGGGAATGATGAATAATGATTAAAAAATCATGCTGGTGCTGATCCACAGTCAGTTGAATGTATACTGCTAGGGTGGTGTTATGGCCAAAGGAGAATATATTTTTTGGTGTTGAAACAGGAGATCTAAATTAGAGATGTTATTTGCATTGCATTTGCTGCATAATCAAAATAGAATAGTGTATTTAGTATTGGAGTCACCAGCTTAAAAATATGCCAGTAAATTGAGGCAGTTTCATAACACCATGACAGTGATGGAAAACATGCTTCAGAGTGATAGATAAAACATGTTCCATGCTGTGTCAGCCAACCACAGTGCCATTTATGGTCCTGTATTGAAACAACTTGTAAAGAATACTCTGCTGATAATATTCTTGAGGATATTGACAAAATACAGTAATGAACAGCTGAACTGTTCAGTTAATAAAATGCAATGAACTTTTGTCTGTGCCTTTGTACTTGGTGAAGTAGAAGTGTGAGGCCTGATTCTGCCACACTGTGCTCCTTTTGTTAGAAAATAGTGCTTACACAGATGTAGCTGAATCAGGTTCAGTATGGCAGGAGCTCTCATGTAGATGAATCTTCAGCTGGCTCTGAAGTTTGTTAGCATGGTTTTTCTGAAGATTAAGGAAATTTCTGGAACCTTTCTATCAATGTGGATGCTTACCCCACACTGCTGAGTGTGGCCATATCTCCTGGGACAGATTTCCTTTTGGTGCTTATTTGAGGCCTGTGAATAGTGAAATGAGATACAGATCTTATAGGAATGTACAAAGCTGTTTACTTACTGGAATATTCTAGTTTGTAATTATATCTCAATCAAATTATTTATCAAGTGTATTTCCATCTCTCTTTCATGTTTTGCAGGAAAAGGAAGACACAAATCTGGATCCTTTGAATATATTTGCATGTTTTTCAATAACTCAGTGAAATAACAGAGATTTAAACCACTGTCCTCACTCTCTGTAAGGATGGAAACTGTCTGAAATTCAGCTCCAAGACAGTTTAAAAAAGTGTCTTTTGCAGCATCAAACACCCTAGACTTTTCTATGGAGGAAGTTTTTTCTGCTAGTATGTAGATAAAGTTGTTTTTTTCTTTTTTCTAACCTGTAGTTGCAGTTGGAATGTTATATTTTGCCATGACAACATGTGGAGTCTTTTAGGAGAGTAGCTCTTGTAAAACATTTCACTTGGGAATCATAAAAGAGAAGAAAGCACACCTTCCTTTGTGCTGTAAGCTAGTTTCTTAGGTAGGTGCTTATAAGTATATGGCAATAGAAGTGATAAAACCTCTCTTACATTAAAAAGGTTTTGATATCTGCAACAGAATTATTCTAACATGCATTGATAAAATTCCATGTGTATTGATATCTCTTGTAAAACATTTCACTTGGGAATCATAAAAGAGAAGAAAGCACACCTTCCTTTGTGCTGTAAGCTAGTTTCTTAGGTAGGTGCTTATAAGTATATGGCAATAGAAGTGATAAAACCTCTCTTACATTAAAAAGGTTTTGATATCTGCAACAGAATTATTCTAACATGCATTGATAAAATTCCATGTGTATTGATATACACATTGCCCTTGATAAAATTCCATGTGTATTGATATACAAGAAACCTTAGGAAAACTTAGAGGAGTATGTGGCATTTACTTCCTCAGCAGTTGTTAGCATATTTACATTTTGGTCCAAATGTGTTGGAGATCACTGCACTGACATAATACTAAAACATTGGAGTGATGAGTCACATTTGTAGGATTCAGGATGATGTTTCTGAAACTACCAACTTCTAGAAACTTTGCATAACTTAAAAATCAAGCTGCAAGTTTTGCAAAATCATGTCTTTGCCAAACCATGTTATAAAGACTCTGCTCAAGATGACAGGCACTTAGAGTATATTAATGTTATTTACATTGAATAAATTGAAGAAAATATATAAAATCTAGAGTACACTGCAACTTCTGTTGTTAGTGTATATCACAGCTGAATTTTTTAAAGGGTACATGAAAAGTTGATATGAGGCATAAATTGGATTGAATAATAAGTAGCTAATATTTTTAATTGTTTCATATTAAGGAACTGCCTCTTGTAAGGAAAATATACCAGACCCTGCTTAAACTGAAGACAGCACCCCTGTCACCTATAAGTGTTTGCAATGCATGATGCTGAAAGCTCAAGTATTCCTTTGTTGATGGCAGGGCTTACTCTAATGTGGTTTTATGATTTAAGTATTGGCTGCTTTCAATAATATGTATTTTCTGTAACTGTTCTTAGTCTGGCAGGAGGTGTCATGCTCTTGAAAGGTGAAAACGTTTTCCTTTACATCCTTTGAAATCTGTGGATCATCAAATCTTTAATAGATGTAAAAAATCCCAACCAATCATCCAACCAAACAAAACCCACTTGCTGGAATTAGTTGTCTCATAGTTGAGAACTGTCAGGGAGAGTTTTATGAACCACATGGGGTTTCCATGTCTGTCAGGCATGGTTTTATGAACCACATGGGGTTTCCATGTAAGTTTTTCTTTGTTACCTAATTGATAGGCAGAGCAGCTATGCTGTAGGGTTTGAACCACAGTGCTGTGGCACTTTTAATATTCTTGTGGCTGGGCACATTTAGGGCTGTGTGTATTTCTTCTGCTTCAGTAATATGCTGGTGATGCACTTGTTTTATGTATAGATGCATGGTTTTATGAACCACATGGGGTTTCCATGTAAGTTTTTCTTTGTTACCTAATTGATAGGCAGAGCAGCTATGCTGTAGGGTTTGAACCACAGTGCTGTGGCACTTTTAATATTCTTGTGGCTGGGCACATTTAGGGCTGTGTGTATTTCTTCTGCTTCAGTAATATGCTGGTGATGCACTTGTTTTATGTATAGATGTAGTGGAAATCATGAGGCAGTGAATAAGTGGATAAAATAGGTGCAGAAAATAGAGCACATGACTCATTTTCCAGGTTTATTTACTAAAGTCAGATGTTGAAACTGTTCATAAAAAGCCTTTAAGCTGGTATTCATGAAACGCCATTCTGAAGTGAAGGAAGTGTGCAGGATGGGCCTTTAAGCTGATATTCATGAAACGCCTTTCTGAAGTGAAGGAAGTGTGCAGGATGGATTCCTCAGATGGCTACACTTCATCAAGGGGTTCACTTATGGTTTAGTCAGTCAGCTTGGATAGCTTAGAAGCCATTCATGCCATGCTCAGTGTGAGGCTCCATCTGTATATAAATGGATCTGATTTAAATGATGTGGTATTTTGTTTTGATCTTACAGAAAACTGCAATGCAGGCAATGATATAAAAACATCTAAAGATACAGCAAAGGTGATTGGATCCATTTTTTCTCCTAAAACTAGAGCATTAATCATAAAACAAGTCAGGGTTTTGTACAATATAATGCTTCCTCAGAAGATACAGAGGAATCTGTTTTGCAACTCAGTAGGCTCTGTGCATAAGTAGTAATGCAGCACAGGTTGGCATTAGCACCTTTCTTTTCTTTCTGTAGCTTTTCAGTTACAAAGGAAAGAAACAAGCAGCAGGGTGATGAAGGTCATAGGCATTTGTGCAGTTTGATTCCTCCATAACATTGAGGTAGTTGTACATAACAATTTATGTGTGTGACTTATTACAGTTTTTCAGCTCATGGAATACTGTGCTATTGGCATGCTATTGGAGGAACAGCTACAGTTAACAGTTGTATTGTCCTTTTACTGTCAATGAAAGACATTGTTGCATTTTAAAGCTATATAAGTTTGTTGTTGATCTCTTAAGTATTCCGATCAAATCAATTTTGATATATATTTTAAGCTGAAGTGTACTGTATTTTTTTGCCCTTGTAAGCAGAAATGGCTAGTGGCACTTATCTATGGTATGCTGTCTTATCCTTGTGTTGGGATAGCTATTGATTTCAGAGTATAGGAATAGTATGAGTCTTAGCTTTTCATGTCTAGCCTGAGAAGAGCAGAACGAGAAACAAAGGTGCTCTGCAAGCATTACAAAGAGAGAACAGTTACTGTGAAAATAGCTCCTGCATAACCCTGCTGTTATCAGAAGAGAGAATAAAGACCTGTGCTGGTGTCTTACTTTTGGCAAAGACAGGGCTGTATGCTGCCCATCTAGCTCTTACATTCTTGCTGTCATCTTGTGCCTCTTCAGTTGTCTAAAGTAAGCATGAATCAGACAACAAAATTTCTAGGGTAAAAAACATAGGTGATGAACATTCTTACTGTGCCTTTCGTTCTTGTTCTGATTGAGTTGAAGTGTTTTCATGTGAAAGTGGATGAAACTCTGGTCTTTCTTCCTTTGGTTGGCTTCTTCATTTGACAAACTCATCCAGAATCTACTGACTTTGCTGGAAGCCTTTTACCTGTTGTTACTAGCTGTTAAGCTATGCTGTAGGTCCAGCAAAAGTATTGTGTGCTGTATTGATTAATTCAGTTGTATTTCCCATATGCTGTATTAACCTGATATTTACTTCAGTCTGAAGATACTGGTCATGTACCCTGTGTGAGAGAATGAGAAAGTTAAAATCAGCTTTGCCACCAGGTAGTTATATTTTTACTTTCCTTGCTGGTGGGTGCCCCATCCCTAGAAATGTTCAAGTCTGGGTTGTATCGGGCTTTGAACAACCTGGTCTAGTGGAAGGGGGTTGGAAACAAATTATCCTTAAGGTCCCTTTCAACTCAAACCATTCTATGATTCTATGAAATTATCTGATTAATTAACGTGTTTCCCAAATGTATAATACTCAAATATATACATATACTTCTTTTACAAAGGAAGAATTGAAATATTGGTGATATGCTGCCATAAGCAGAAGAGAGCCTTCCCCATTCTGTGATGCCTAATGCTGCAATCAGAACCAGCTCATTTCCTGGAGCAATCCATCATGTTGATTTACAAGAGCTGCTACCGTCTGTATCGTGCTAATAGGAAGCTCATGGCATCTGTCCTTGTGCTGAAAGCAAGCCAGCAGCATAAAATACATGATTATTAGATGATGCACAAGCAGTGGATAAGGGACGGGCACTCTGGGCAAGACTCTGGATAATTTCTGGATCTTAGTCAATGAACTAGAATTATCTGATTCTCTGGTCATAAAAATATCTTTCATCTCCCAGGTAGGACTGTGCAATTCCTTAATGCTCTTGGTATCTATTATGTAAATAGGAAGCTTCATTTTACTTTGACTTCTGTTTTCTCTCTACCTTTATCCCCGTAAAAGCCCCTAACTTTTAAGTTCCAATATGTTCGGGTTTTTTTCAGTTGAAGTTCGGTTCAGAAGAGCCTTTTGTGAAGAACACTCTGCAAAATGCAGAATAGCATTTGAGAGGACCTTATTTTAAGTTTCCTTTGAGGGATCAAGGCCATTATTCACTTATGGTTCTGAATGCTGCCTAGTTGATACAATGAGCACAGAGGTTGCTAAGAACACTAGGCCCTGATATGAAAGCATTGTTGTTCAAACTTCTGTTTGTTTTTTCAGAACTGGTCATGATGCAGTGTGTCCCTTTGGTAAATAAACAGCAGGATTAAGATATACTTAATTCTTCTTTGCATAATCCATGTCTGCAGAAAGAAATCAGAAATGTTTGCTACCTTTTGGAGAATGGGAAACTGCAAGAGCTTGATACCTCAGCATATGCGTAGATGAGTGCAAGGCCTTTAAGCATTGGTCAATATCCTAATGAACACTTGACCAAGAAAACATCTTTGTATTTTAGGCACTTCTTGTGTAGATAGGCACACTTTGGACCTGAATTTTTGAATGATTTCTAGTGTCAGTATTTGTTTTCTGTAGCTTGAGCTTGAGGTGTTTTGAGTGGTCTTTGACATGTTTTGATGCAACTCAAGGCTATGAACGGGAGAATCTTAAGGAGATCTGATGGGTTAGTAAAATTTATCATGTCTTACTGTTTCTAGGGACAGTAGTGAGCTACTAAGCATTACAACCCCTGGGTCTTCCTTTTCCAAGTAGCATTGTTTGGCTGTTAGGGTTTGAAGTATCCTCCCACCATAGTGTTTGTGATCAGCAAAAAATTATGCAAGTAGGATAACATCTGAGAATACCAATGGCAAAAAGGTTGGGATAAATGTGACTGTGACACAGAGTTTTCTCAACAGTGTATGCCATGACTGTGCTGTGTCCTTTTAAAAGTTCAGCAATTTCATGTAGCTGACAGCTTGTTTAATCTAGATTCCCTTTTTCTGTGAATTAATTTGTACGGTCCCATGATGAGGAAATACCTTGTTTTGCAGAGACCAGTCTGCTCAAAATACCTGCTACTTCTGTAGCAGTGAGGTGGAAACTTCAGGAGATGAGTTCTTTTCAATTTTAACTACAAATTGGATTTACTCATTGAAGTTACAGGTGTTATGTTCTGTAACAAAATCTGCTCTTCGGATTTCTTTTCAACAGCCAGGGAGTACTTAATTCTTCACAATGTAAACAAGTAATCTTAAAGACAGCAAAGTTTCTTTGGAAAGTAGATGTTTGTCTGCTCTCTATTTAGTTATCTGTCTTGTTATTCAACTTTCTTAAGAGTTTTTGGACCAGTTAATTTTATGGCAGAAATGAGCTAAAGCATGTGTATTTTGAAAACTTGTCTAGAAATACTACAATTAAAACCAAATCCTAATGTAGTATTTTGAAAACCTTTCTAGAAATACTACAATTAAAACCAAATGCAGTAGCTCAGCAAGCAGTTCATTGTATTTTGGGAGATACTCTTAGTAAACTGTTTGTGGGGGGTTTTGTTGGTATGTTATTTGGACTCAGCCAGCAGTTCATTATATTTTGGGAAATACTCCTAGTAAACTGTTTATGGGGGGTTTTGTTGGTATGTTATTTGGGTTTTTATAGTTCATATTGAAAAACTTTGCATTTTTTTGACAGAAACCATGTTGATCCTTTTAATTTAAAAAAATCTCAATCATTTTGGTTTTCTTTTGCATGGCAAGTTTCAGAACTAAAACACATCTTGAATTTTTCTCATTTCTAACCTTCCTTGTGTTTCAGCCTACTGTATTTGAATAAAACCATGGGGAGAGGCATGAATGTATTCTGTCAGATGCTAGCCACTAATTTTGGCAGGACAATGTATTAAAGTGGTTTAGGTAACATTAAAATACAGGACATATACCAAGGAAAACTAAAGGAGATGATACTTGACTCCAACTGTATTGAATGGCATGAGAAATTTAAGAATTTTATCTCTGAACTCTCTCTGCTAGTGTTGCAAATAAGAGGAGACTGGAATTGGTTTGGGCTTTTGGAAAAATTCCCAAGGCTCAGGCTGTCTGAAAATTATGGAAAGATTTCTGCAGGTAACAGGTGAAGTGGGTACTGCAGTAAGGTATCATCAATAGCTGACAGGATCTGACAGATTAGAATTATTATTGGTTTCCTAATTTGTTTATGATTTAACAAGAAGCTTGAAAACAAACTTGAACATCTCCTACATTTAATTTCGTTTAGTCGTTAAGATGAGGAAATATGCTATTGGATGAAAAACATACTTATTAGCCATGTGTATTTTTAGGTACCTGAGAACAAAAGGTGAACAAATTGCATCTTATTAGATGATATCTGCAATCTGCAAAGTATCAAAAATATGTAAAAGTATGTATGTATATGAGCCTGCTTACTTTATTCCTCTTAGATTTTGATTCAAGTGTCTGAAGTTACTGCAGGTTTTTGGAAGTCAGAACATTCAAAAAAATCTATACTTATGATTGCATATCTACCTTGTCTGAATACCTGTATTTTGCTACTTAACACTTCAAACAAATTACACCTATCTTGCATCTTTTCTACAAGGCATGGTTGCTGCTAAATGAAAATTTTTGAAAAAGAGCAAGACTTAACCAAATAAAATATTGTCTAGTTGGGGTTTAATGGACTTGAAGACTCCTCCTCTTGCTTAAAGCTTCTTTGACAGAAAGAACACAATTTGTCTTTTGAAGGTCTGTAGAGGTTTGATGTGTTTGGGTTTTTCTTCTGACTTAAAGGCATATTTGGCAAGGTAGGTATTTGCTATACTTCAGGAGAGAATTGTATCTCAAAACCTTTTATGTAGATGTTTTCAAAGATGTCTTACAAGTATTGGGTATTTAAGACCATATTTTTAAAATTGTGAGGAAACAGGCTGTTATATTTCCATTGGCACCTGTAAAACCCCAAACAAAATTCAGATTCCTGACTTACATCAAATATAATCCTAATGACATAAGTAGCATTACATGTGTCATCACTCAGTACAGAATTTGGACTTTTGCTGAAAGAGAATGTGGGAAATAGTTTGCTGGAGCTGCAAATATATTTGGCAATAAGAATTCACAGAATAAGTTAATAACTGAATTGTAATATAAAAAATCTTGTATTCTGAAGGAAGATCTTGTTTTAAGAGCATAGAGTTGAAACTTTTGGGGTTTTTTTTGTTTGTTTGTTTTTTTCAATTTGGCACACAAAAGGGCATGTGAAGACAGGAGAATCCATAAATAATGCTAAGGTTCTAGGCAGCCTGCCATTCTGACAGCATATTTTATAAACAACCATAAATAACACTCACTGCAGCATATCAGAGACAATTATCCCATGCCATCAGCACCACTGCTCTGATTTACTGGGGTCTTTGAAGAAAAGAAATATTCACCTGTTGTGCCAAGCTGCAGAGCTCTAATACGTTTAATATTTTTTTTCCTCAGAGTTCATTATGTTTGGCTTTTGTTTTCTGTGATTTTCTGCTTGTTTTGTGTTTCAAAATACAGTGAAGAACAAACTTAGATAATTGTTTTGAAATCAAACTGACTGGATGCCTGCAGTAGGGTGTGGGTGCAAATCCTGTTGTATTGATAAATAAGAATAATGCTCTTATGAAAAGGGCTTTTTTTCTGTCTCTTCTGAGAAAAATCAGAAGGGCACCTTAGCATTTTAAGCCATAAGCAAAATGTCTAGCCCTATTATCTTGGATATCTAGTACTTTGAGACCCACTGATCCTGTGTAATTCTGAGGTATTTTCCTGGGCAAAGAGGTCAAACAAAAGTTTACAAGTTACATATGGTATGGTGCTCCAGCAGGTGATGTTCATGCTCTCAGATGCTTTTTCTAGCATCAAGGACATGTAGGTTGGATTTTATTGCCTATGTCTGCTTTGCTGTCTGTGTGAAGCTTGTGTAGGCTTCATTCTTCCACTATGTAGCAAGGTGGTATAGGTGCTAAAACAACATACCCTCGACAACCTAGATCTGAGCCTGTGACTGCCTGCAGAAGGTTTTGGCTTGGTGTGTGCTGAAGATCTTTAGGCCATTCATCCTAGTGGTGGTTTTGGTTATTTGGTTTTCTTAGGGGTAGTTTTTTTGTGTTTGGGATTTTTTTTGTTGCTGTTGTTTGGTTTTGGTGGTTTATCAGCTCTTGTTTTGTTGCATATCATGTCTAGATGTATTGCAACTATAAAATGGGTATATCCTTGGAAATTTAAGAGATCAAAGTTCTTAAGACACTTGCTCATAAGGCATCCTACAGCACTTCTTAACAACAGAAAGTTTGACCCGATAGCCTGACCAGAAGCAAGCTAAACAGTTTCTTGGGTCTATTTCCAGTTCCACAGACTGATGTATTCTTTGGCCAATGTTTTGAAAAGCGCTTTAATATGACACATAACTTAAAAGTTGTTTCTCAAGTGAATCAATTGTATTCTATAGTTGATGAAGCTTTTGAAGTAGGGGTTGGAAAATGTATTTTGCAAAGAATATTGTCTGACGTCACTGTATTTCAAAGCTGGTGCTAAGTTTGACCCCCTGACCAGAAGCAAGCTAAACAGTTTCTTGGGTCTATTTCCAGTTCCACAGACTGATGTATTCTTTGGCCAATGTTTTGAAAAGCGCTTTAATATGACACATAACTTAAAAGTAGCAAGCTAAACAGTTTCTTGGGTCTATTTCCAGTTCCACAGACTGATGTATTCTTTGGCCAATGTTTTGAAAAGCGCTTTAATATGACACATAACTTAAAAGTTGGCAAGCTAAACAGTTTCTTAGGTCTATTTCAAGTTCCACAGACTGATATATTCTTTGGCCAATGTTTTGAAAAGCACTTTAATATGACACATAACTTAAAAGTTGTGTTTCTCAAGTGAATCAATTGTATTCTATAGTTGATGAAGCTTTTGAAGTAGGGGTTGGAAAATGTATTTTGCAAAGAATATTGTCTGATGTCACTGTATTTCAAAGCTGGTGCTATTATTCTGAAATAAAAGAAACCCACCAGTGTTATTTAGCCAGCCCATAGTGTGCAAAATTTAGAAAGGAAAGATTTTGTAATGTATGGACATTTTTGATAAAACAAGATGATTTTCTGTCATGCAGGAAATATGTCAGTAACGTAGTGATTGGACATTTTTGATAAAACAAGATGATTTTCTGTCATGCAGGAAATACGTCAGTAAGAAGTATAATTCAACAAATTAATGCAAATAGTTATTAGATTGTGGCCATCTCGAGTAGAAGCAATATTACATGGAAGGTTGTGTGAGATTGTGTATAATGGTTAACAGGTCACTCGGAGCTGTCTGGTTTGTACAAAAGTGCCTGTATTTTCTGAAGTTTGTGCATTCTTGTATACATAAACAGTTACTTCACTTTGTAAATCAATAATCATAAAACATTTCCTTGCAAATACTGTTTACTTTTCCACTTGTTGATTTCTTCTTAATTCTTTATTTTGCACTCATTTCAGATTTTTCTAGTTGCAGTGAAATATTTGGACTATAGGTTGATTAGAATAAAGAGCTACTAAAATTCCCATTGGAGGCATGATTGTGCTGGAAATTAGAATGACCAGTGAAATGGACAGATTAACAAACCTTGATAAAGAGGAATCCTGAATAATTACCAAGGTGCATCTTGAGCTTGTTCTTTTGTCTGTGATTAAAAAAGAAACCCAGGAGTTCTTCTGATAAGTAAAAGGCTTGGCTGTTTCTTGGCTTCACAGGCCAATAAATTGGTCTGTTTACTAAACAGAGCAGATAAATGGAGAATATGCAATACTTTTATGGAAAACTCACAGGATTTATGATTAAAGAGCTTGTGACATGCTTTTTTTTCATCCTGCATGCTGTTGTGGGCACTAGAATGCTAGCTTCCAATTGTGCAAGATATTCCCATAGGATTTTTCTTGTATACTCAGTGTTTAATCTTTCATAGGGCTCTTCAGCAGATGCTTTCTGCATTGTGCAAATTCATTTTAATTTCTATGAACACAAACATTTAATGACTTATATCTGAAACAAATCCAAAGTTCTGTGCCAGTTTCTATTGAAGCTTCTAATTTAAGGAGGCATTTGACAACTTCTTACTTCCCAAATGGCTCTTTGTCTGTTGAAGTCCAGAGCCTGACTTTTTATTGAAATAAAATCGTGTCCAGATGTGACTCAGACGAAAATTAGTTGTCAGAAGTAACTGAATAGAATCCAGCACCCACTGGATTCATAGTTTCACTGGACTACATTTAGGTAAACTAGTTCTCATTGCCTACGTCACAAATAATAAAATAATAAAAAGAAATTAGGCAGACAATTGTTATTCTCTGCAGAATTTCACAATCCAAATCTGCTAAAAATTAATAGTAATTAAAATTAATAGTAGAAAATGTTAGGAGAAAGATGTGCATTTTGAATAGATACAGAAAAGGAAATTTCTCTTTTATGTCCTCCTAATATCTTTTTCTCCCCCTCCTTCCCCTCTCCTTTCCCTGATTATGGCAAATGATTCAGGGAAAAATGATTCTAAAAACAATCTCTTTTTGTTATACTGATGTGAATGATGTTCTAGTGAAAATCATGTGTTAAGGTATGGTGTTGCTTAGCAAAAATGTCAGAACTGCCTGTGGCAAGTGCAAATCATTGAAGAAATTTATTGTAATTTCTTTGACAGATGAATTCCAGAGAACAGAAGAAATATTAAAGAGGGAAAAAGGAGAATCTGCTGTCTGTTTTTGTATAGCACTGTATTCTGGCTCAGGCATTTTCTCAGAATCAGAGTTACTTGACTGATGTTTAATTAAGGACTAAAAAAACCAGAGTGAAATTCCAAATCAATGCCTGGAAACTAGCAATCACCTTCAATCTGTAGTTGAAAATACATGGAATGCTTTCTGACTTTTGTTATGTGACATAACTGCTTGTGGTGAGCACCAAACCTCTGCAGTATCAGTGAACAAGGTACAAAATCCCACACAAGCTCTGGGCAGTGCATGGGACAGCACAGATGTCATGAAAGACAGAAACTTAGATCCCAGAGCAGAGAAGCTGTGTTCAAGTGGGCATTTTGACATCTTGCTGTAGCTGGGTTGGTTTGTGGCTGGCAGCATCTCAGATAATCCTTTGCTCACTTTCATCACGTGATGTAGACATGCATCAGAGTTAGATTTTTGGTCATAGTTCATTTTGAAATAGTTTAGACTCATCATTGACTTTGAATCATAGGAACACTCATATATCCAGGACAACCTGACTCTGAACCATGAACCCTTTATTGGCTGTTGCCAATATGGAAATCTACATTTATTTCATTCAGACACTTGCTGTTTGAGTCTTGTGTTCAGTAGTTCTGCACCATTTTAACTGAGAATCTGGCTTACTTGAATGACTCTGATGGAGAAGTCTAGTTTAGAAAGTTTTGAATTTGAGGAGAAAAGCCCCACTATCCTGAAAGTTGTTCAGGGAAAATTGTTGGCTGCTAGTTATAATTTATTGACGATGGGGAAGTTCAGGACTGAAAATATTTCAAACTCCAGATAACCAATCACCTGTAGTTGAAAACAGATAAAACACAGACAACATACTATACACCTGGATAGTGGGATTCATGGGTAAATATGAAGCCTGGTGATAACATAGGTAAGTATATATAAGTTCTGTGAGTTTATTTTTTTTAAATCTCCCCTCATGTTCAGTCTGAATGTTTTAAATTTAACAGAATTGTCTTTTTTATATACTGATGTCTGCACTATAGTATAATCTCAGGATGACTTCTGCATAATTTTGGGTGCAATTGAGGTTAGATAAATAAATAAACCTGTACTTAGAAATACTTAAATGTAGTAATTTGTAATGTTAATATTCATATACTGATGATTAAGCAGAAGATATAGTTCTGGTTGTTAGAAGCATGTGCATTACTAGCAATATTATTAGAACCATTAAACTCTGTTGGTAAAGTGGAATAAATTAAATTAAAGTGTTTGTTCAGTTTGCCTTGTGTGCCCAAACTCCAAATTTAGCATGTTTTAAAGCCTTTTTAAATTTTGTTACTGTTAATATTACTGGAGTCAAACAACTATAAATGTCAAATTATACTCATTTAGCCTTGGTAATAAAACATAAATGTATACACATTATGGTAGGGATGCAATAACTGTGCGTGTTAGTAGCAGTTTTTCCATACTAATTCTCTTTTTTGGGGGGGAGGGTGGGGTTTTTTGGTATTAAAAAAGAGGATCTTACCCCAGATGTCTTTGTTCAGCATATTTTACTTATGATGGACCTTTTCTATGTTCAAATCTAGATGCATACTTCTTAAAAATATTGTAGTTATTTCATCCCAAAAATTAGAAAAGTTTGTGAAAAAAATAATTTTAAACTTAATTTTTGAAAGACAAAATGCTTGCTACACTAGTAGAATTGTAGTACTTACAGAATGACATTTAATATCAGTCTTCTTAAAGTTTATTTCTTGTTTTCAGCTACTCTTCTTTTGGTTAATAATAGCATGCACAGAGTTTGATATTTTGCTTATTTTGCAAGAGTCACACGTACAAGATAAGTGTATAAAGTTTTTTCAATTTTATTTTAGTGGATTGAGCAGGATCATGAAGTAGAGGTAGAAAAGGGACTCTAATCTTACCCAGAGCACCCTGGGTCATCTTTAATTTTACTACAGTATGTCAGAGGATCCTATTTTTCAGCAAAAGTTTGCACAAGAGCAGAGCTGGCAAGGTGTGGCAGGAGAAAACAGAAGTGAATGACTTAAAATATACATGAAGTAAATAAAATAATTACATGATTTTTAAATTACCTTCATTGGCTAACTACATTGCGCAGCAGACAAACGTGTTGGTTTTGCTTACGGGCAAGTCCCTTCAAAGAGTCAGGAGGCACTTGTAGAAAGTTACTATGTAGTTTCTTGCTGCCCCCCATCCTCTAGTTTCTTTCAGATATTCTTATCCTGGTTTTCAGAATTTGTGGATAGCCTGGGACATCAGTATTAACTGGGCCAATGTAATGTGAGATGCCTTTCTATTGCTAAGTTCTACTGCATCTTTGAAGAGGTGCTTTTCTGATTGAGGCCAACTTTCATGCAGCACTTTTACCATTGAGAAACTTTTATTGGTGTATTTCATTGCATGATATGAATGTTGTTGCTCTGTTTAAGGCTGTCCCCTCTAACATCCTACCAGTTTTTATTTATAGAGAGGCCAAGAAGGCTTTTAAAGGTTTAAGAACCCTCTACTGCTGTATAGAGGAGAGAAAACCTGCACTGGATTGACCTTTCTTACTCTCCTCTCAGTACTTCTTTTTTTTTTCTTTTTTTTTCAAAATTCTAAGTGGGTTTTTATGTAAATTCATGAGGATTTAAATATTGATGCAGGAAATACCTTGAAAGAGAAGGATCTGACAAGGCTGGAGTTGAAGGGTTTGAAGGAGTATGAGGAAAAGAGCAAGGTGTGACCATGGCCCATCCTAAAGCACCCTCCTGTCAAGGGGACAAGCCTCACAGAGGATGCTTTGACCCAAATGACAATCCCTTCTCAGAGGTGTAAAATGATTCTAGACCTTATGCTCCTGTTAATGAAACATAGAGAATTTGTTATAAAACTATTCAAATGGTCATTACTAGTCAGGTTACTGTAAAAATGAAAGGTGGAGGAATGAAAGAAGGGAAAAGATGGTGAAATTGGCAGCCAGAGGTGCTGTGAGAGCTGTGACTGCTAATGTTCAGTGTCCTGCTAAAGTGTCTGAATATGCAGAATGTCAGAAACAGTGACATTAACTCTCTGGTTAAACTAAAATAGGCTTAGCAGTGATACCATACCAATTGCTGGTAGAACTGGATGCCACCTTCTGTGAATTGGAGACACCAGTCTGTATGTGGCTACATATTTATTTTACCAGAAATCTTCCTTTTTTATTTTTTCTTGTCTGTTTGGGGTTTTTTTTTGTTTATTTTATTTTGTTGGGTTTTTTGTTCTGAGCCATCTTGTCACATTCAGACACATCCTCTCCTTTTGCCTGTGACTCTCTGACTGCCAGTTGTTCTGGGAAGCACCACAAGCTCTGCTCCCTGTACAGCAGGACAGGAGCCAGGAGACTGAGATTTACATTTTCATCTCCCCTCATAAATTGCCTTGTTATGTAAGAGTTTCCTCCCAGTTCTTCCCTATCCTCCTTACTTTTTGCAAATTAAAAGAAAATAGGTGAGTCCATGAGCAGCTGCCCATTGGGCCTCCAGCTCCTGTTGGCTGGGCTCTGGGCTGCCAGTGTCCACCTTGGTCTTGCCCACAATGCTGAGGTCTGCAGAGTGGCCAGACCCAGGACCCCAGCCCCAGGACAGCTGCCCATCCTGACCTGGCACCATGTGCCTGCCCAGCCATCAAGGACAGCAGCCCAGCCCTGACCAGCACAGTGACTGCCCAGCTCAGCATTATGCCTCCCTTTCTGCTGCCTTGAGACCTGTGCTGGTGGCTGGAGCCAGCTCCCCTGTCCAGCCCTGCTCCTGAGGGATTCAGCAGCCATGGCTGTGCATGAGGTTTGCAGCCCTGGCCCACCACTCACCTGATGCTCTGAGCCCAAAGACAAATTGATATTTGCTGTGTTTAGTCAGAAAATGTGTTATAGGGGAGAGTTTGGTTTGCCAAGAGATTTGCTCAGTTGCCATTTGAATATCAGCAGCTATGTTAAAGTCAAACACATGTATTACCAGCTATGTGTAAATTTAGTGAAATTTAAAAATATTTTCACTCGCAGGCTTGTGATTGTACAACAAATATGCTAACCGAGTCCCTGGCATGCTGGGAGTGTGTTTTAGAGGGATTAATTAATGTGAGGATAGCGTTCTTCCCGGGGGAGGAGAAAGCCGATTTACGGCTTCAGGAATCAGCGTCAGCTGAGGAATACATTATCTGTTTGCAGATCAGCAAAGCGTGTTATGCCGTCAGGTCAGGAGTGGCCAACTTTATTCCCCACCAGTACTGAACACCTTAATTAGAGGAACCTTCCAGAAACTTTTGGCATCCTGAAATTTGCTGTAGCATGGTATGAATTTGCAGCATCCTAAATGAACTAAGTTCCAGGGGTTTGGTTTCCTGGATGAAAAATAAACTTCTCAAAGCAGTGAATCACAATTAATGAACAACCATGTGACAGTTATTGACATTCCCTTCAGAATATGCTGCACAGCAGTGAGATACTTTCTTCTTCTAATAAGGCCTAACGTGACATAAGGTTCTATCTGAAGGACCTTCTTGCTTTATTAATCTCATTATGACCACTTGAATTGCTACATCCTCTGTAATGATTAAAACATTTGACTCCCAAGTGTGACATTATAATGAGGATGGAGTTCACAGAATAAGGCATTATATCATTCTCAAAGGCTGTCAGCAAATGGAAATATAAGTCAAACTCCTTAGTGTAATTTCCCTACTGTTTCCACGGAAGGACAGACTCAAAAATTTTGCATACATTCTTATGTATATGCAGGTTTCAAAAAACAACTAACTATCCTCTCAAGGAAGTTATGTTTTTGCATATTTAAAAATTAAGAAATATAGACACTTGAGCGATTTTAAAAGGAGTACAATTTACATACTTCTGTGAATTGCCAGTCTAAAATTGACCACTTGAAATGTAGTATGCCCTCCTCTTCCCACCATGTATATATTTTGGGAAGAATTGGGACTGAGTAACTAGCCAAATTCCAGTTTGACTAATTATATATTTTCTCTTGTTCTTTCACTTCTTCTGTACTTTAGAATTTCTAAACTCTTCTGCATTTTCTTGAAGGTACCACTGCTCAGTGGGAGTGTATGATTATATACATATTCAGAAACATGTTTTCCTTTAAAAAATCTTCATCTCTTATTCTAACAACTAAAAAAAGCCTATAAGAAATTTGGAATTAATCTTGTTTCTAAGTAATAACACTAAACAAAAGAAAGATAGGAAATAAAATTTAATTCTGCCACTTTTTCTTATGTAGGGATCTTGAGGGAGGAACGCTCAGACGTTTGTCAGTATGATGATCTAGAATAAAAAGTCATAACACATGTTGGTGAAGCAATCCTGAGGTATGAAATGAGTAACATCAACAGAATTATAAGACCACATGTCTTTCATGTTTGGAGTTGGTTTGTTTTTTTTTCAGCTGTGTGGATGGGTTTGTGTTGTTTCCCATAGAATGAGTTAATCCAGAATTTTCTTGGTTCAAGAGAAATTTCTGTGAGTGCAATTGCTGCCTTAAAAGACTTCAGCCTTGGCTGTACTCATTGTGATTTTCTGCCAGCAGTTTGTCTGTCCCAGCACCAAAAACTCAGTGACTTCAATTAACTGCATATTTAGTTTCTTCCTTACACTCTCCTTTTTTTGATCTAATTACCCCCCTAATGGATACATCCAGTTCCCCAAACTATGTGTTGTTTCCTAATCTTGGTGAAA
>NW_008651152.1:125265-132786 GCF_000695815.1 Acanthisitta chloris
TAGGGAAAAGAGGTTAAGATTTGAATGCAACTTGAAAAAAATATGGAGTAAGTCCTGCTTTTGAAACCTACTGTAAAATATTCACCAGGTAGTTGGGGAACCTGGGGTATATTTGTTTTGGGTAAAATTGATCTACAAGGGGCTCTGTCTAGGGCTAGAAACTTGACCTTTCAGACAGACTTCTTTCCAAATTACCTTTCTACTGCTATTTTGACTTTGAATGAGTCAAATTTTGCTGAGACTTTTGCCTTTGTCTTGCTATTTGGCAAAACTTCTGCTGTTCAAAACCATTAGGGGAAGCAACAAATAGAACAGATAAGTGGAATCTAATTATCAATGAAGTAGAGAAAGTGCCATCCATCATCTCAGGTTTAGTCTTGTGAGAGACAGTGTGTAAGAATGTTAAAAAAACCCATTAAGACATCATTCTCTGCATTCCTGAGCATTTCATATTGTATGTATTAGGAAAGACTGTAGCAGACACTTCCTCTCCCACCTGCCTCTGATTACTGAGGTAAAAACACAGAACAAAAAGGAAAGACTGTGATAAACTATTAAAGAAAGATTGAAAGAAATTCTGTGATATACTGACTTTTTTTTTCTGAGGGTCATTTTACTATTATTTGTTTTATAAGGTCACTTTCCTATGATGCTATTTGAGACCATCATAGGCACTGAACTAAATTTCGTTTATGCATTGCATGGAAGGGATTGTGAGCTTTTGGAAGCTGTATGGTTTGCTAATTATATCATTGTCATTCAGTTGTCAAGTTAACTGAATTTTCCACTTGGTCTAGGATTGGGTAGAATTTGTTCTTGTTAGTCTTAATAAGAGAGACAACAGTTGCACCAGAAGGGATCATATTCCTCATAATGTTCTTTGAAAACATAACTGCTTCAGGTCATTACAGCACATGTGCACAATAAATATTTGATCGCTGTAAATTGGGCTAAGGCTGGTTGTTTTGGTTTGGGACATTGTCTGAAATGTCAACAGTGAGCCTGACTTCCATATTTCTGCATAGTTTTCATGTTCCATTTTAATTTCATCCTTATATTAAAAGGAAGTTTTGATTTATCCTGTGGCACAGAAATTCATGCATGATATATAAGGCAGTTACAGTCTTGCCAAGAAGACAAGAAAGCTTGTGTTTGGGTTCCAGGGGAAAAGTTTAGGAAGGAAAATCATGGATGGAATAAGGAGGTCTAAGCTTCATTTTCCGGTTCTTATGTGTCAGTAGGTCGTTCAACCTGAAATTGTAACTGCATTGATAAAAAGCTAGGGTGATAATTCCTCCTATACCTTATGAAGTTGTTACAGAGGATTAATGCTTTCTCTTAAGAGTCCAAACAATTATGAAGTTTGATATATATCCTGGAAGTTGATAATATATCTAGTCAGCCACCAAAATCAGGGAAATCTGAGCAATCCAAGGCATGTTGATCTGGTTGCATGGAAGTGGATATATTTTAAGGTTATATGGGTTATATTGACTTACTTTATTGTGACTTTTATGTTTTATCTGAGATGCTCAGCCATGGTAGACAAAAGAGAATTTTAATTTATGATCTCAAGAAAGCAAATAGATAAAATGGGGAGAGGAAATAATTCCATGCATTGCTTGTGGATGCTGAACAAGATCTTACATGGTGTTATTTTAATTCTATTCATACAGGAAGAACTCTTCAAGTTTCAGGTGTTTCATTGCCAGTAGTTGGTTCTGATTTGTGCCAAAGTTGCTACAAGCCATCATCTGCTATGGACTCTTTTCTATAATACTTTAATAGCTGGGGTGTTTTTTTCCAAGTAATGTAGGCTATTTCTTTATCAATAGAGCTCTACTTTTAGTTTGTTACTGTCTTTACTATTTAATGTTTGTTTAATCCTTACCAAAATACATTATTAGAAAGATAAACATCCTTGTAAGTGGAAAGAGTACCTTGGAAGTATTGAAAGGGTATAATGTATATACATAGTGTAGTTTTTTGTGAGTGTAATGAAATGTAGTATAAGTGTTGGGACAGTGCCATGACAAGACGGTGCCAGATACTGGAGGCACACAGCATGATTTGCTATTTAGCTAATCCTATTAGATAGCTACTTGTGGGCTTGTGCAAATATCCCATTGACAGTGCTGTAACTCCTCCAAGTTTGGAAACCACAACTTCTGCACCTTAATTATTTTGAACTACAGGACTCCCCTTGCAAATCTTCTTCAAAAGATGCTTGCTCTTTGCTTTGGATTTTGGGGTTTTGGGGGTATTTTTTGGGAGAGAAGGAGGGCAAAATTTATTTAAGTAATAATTCTCAATTTCACTTGTGTTAAAGACAATTTAGGAGTCTAAACAAACAAGAATAGCAAAGCTGATGCTGAGAAAGGAGTGAAGACCACTGAGTTCCATGGGACTACATTGGACAGGATCTAACTGGTAATGTTATTTGTAGTCCCTTTGGGGCAATGAACAGAATTTTTAGTTAGCTCCACCTGTGTTCACTTCTGTATCCTTGTGATTATTCTGAAGGAGAGGAGAGTAAGATGTGGTGAAACCCATCAGAATTTTAGTGCCTGATTGGCTTTTTCTGTAGTTCTGTTCTCCACTTCTGAGCTTCTCATGTAAATAGCCTCTAAGAGCTCTATTAAAAAGTTCTTTGATCAGGGTCAAAGAATTATCAAAGCCAGCAAACTAGAAGTGGAATTGGCAACCAGATGCTTGAGAGAAATTAGCACCATTTGGCTGTGAACTACCTTTAACTAAGATTTAATTACAATATTCATTACTTCGGAGACTATGAAAACTCAATATGACAGTCTTAAGGGACCAATAGTAATAAAATAATGAATGAAAAATTCTAAAATATAAACCTAGTGAGAGAGTAGATCTGTATCAGTTAAAAAAAATTGTAATTAAATCAGTCAGCTATTTTGAACATGATTATTTTGTGTAGCCTTTAGAGAAAAAGGCTAAAAAAGGGAAACCAATGGAAAACAGTGAAATATGTCTACTTGTGCTCCTGCTGGGTGCTGAAGATGGTTATCCTGTTAGTTATGAGAGCTTTCTGTGAATTTGGGTCAATTGTACATACATCTTGCTGTAACCAATGCAATTTTTTATTCCTTATTGGCCCAGTTCCTTTGTTATCACACCAATGTTAAATCCCAACCCATCTGGCAAGTGCCAGAAGAGTCCAAAGGTCAAGGGGGTGCTTTTGCAAAATATACCTGATGCCTAGTCATAACATCCCTCCTTGAAAATTACAGATACTTAGTACCTGATTTTGTTTTAAAGCAGATAATTTACATGAGAGCCACTTGGATTCTGCAGTAGAAGAATCTTTTGAATTTTAATTCAATTATAATTTCTGCAGAATTTGTTTTAATCTTTGTTTGATGATAGCAAATGCATTTTAATAAACTGTGCACCAGCAGTGGGCACCTCATATAAATTGTAAAACTAACCTAGGAGTTGAGGTATAAAGCAGTTTTCCAAATGTCAGCATTTTTTGAAACTGCATTTGTCCTGGCATTAATATTTTGGCTCATACTATGCTTGTGAGATGCTGACATTAATCTATTACTGTATATTAAAGCTACATCTTTTGTAAATCATATCATATTGCCACTGAGTGATTCCAGGTGCTGTTTTCTGCTGTTAGGTATATCACACTGCTGAAATTGTCATCACCTGTAAACAGCTTAGGCATTTTTTAAGTACTCTCATTGGTCTTTGTGAGGTTTATGGTGACCCATAGAGGGAACCAAGGCAACTACTTTTTAAGGCAATATTTTGGGTTTAATTTTTACAGTTTAGTATCATATCTACTTTTTTTTATTGTACACACTTTGTCTTCTTTTTTTCTTACACCACAAAAGCATAAGTATATTTTTAAGGCTGAAATATGTATTTAAAAGCACATTTTACTCTCATCTAAAAGAATTTTTTTTGTCATTTCTGAAATGGAAACCTTTCAGCTGACATTGTTTTATCAGTTTATCTATTGAGGATGTGATTAACTATGCATACTGCATAAGGCATTTTCTCTTCTGTATGTTATATACATATGTCTAAGAACAATGTAGTCCTGTGACTGCTTTTATCTCTTTCATTCATTGTTAAGTATTTCATTTGCTGCCATATGTCCCCTAAGGACCAAGACTGCTTAGTTTAATTTGATTGGTTTTTAAAATCTATTTGATGAATTAGGTCCACCGAGGCACACCTCTGATGTGACATGAGTGCTACAAAAAGTATTGGGGATGCAAAGAAATTTACTCAGATAATTCTGCTTTCAAAATCTGCTCCTAAAAACGCAGTTTTAGATTCTAGTAAACAAGAGCTTCCAAACTATAGGTTTTAAGATCCTTGCAATCTAGTTGGCTCAAAGTGGAAAAAAAGATGACTTTTATGATATCTCTTAGAAAGCTCCACACTATGGATACATACCATGAATTCCTATTAGGAACAGTCTCTTAAAGATGTGCGATAGCTGGTTTTTTTTCATTCAAAAAATGAATTTTCTTAAAAACTGAAACTTCTGCAGCAATCTAATGCTTTCAATTATTTTTATATGGGACACAGTTTTAACATTTGCATTAATTTTTAGAGGCTGCCTTTTTTTGCTTTTCATTTTGAGTTAGATATTGCAGTGGATAAGGTTTTGACATCTAAAGAAAACAGTGTCATAAGAATTGATGGTAATGTTAAATAATGGTATTTATCTGTATATTATGTTTAACTGGAATTTTTAAATTTCTGCTAAATGAACATTATTTAGAATTCTCAAACTGGAATTCAGTTAGGGAGTTTCCATTTTTCTTCTGGGTTGGAAAAACAATAAAATATTCAAAATGATGGAAATATCCATGTACCAAACAGCAGATTTATGTGATTTGCATCCCAGGTTTTCCATAGAACATTTAGGAACCCTGGTAACCAGTATCATCATCTTATTGTAGATGCTGTAGAAGCATGGAACAAAAATGGTCTGAGACCTAAGATTTTCATGTCATAAGAAATTTCCTACAATAAGGTAGATTGTCTTCTATGCATCATGCATCCACAGTGCTTTAATATCAGAATATAGCACGTGAGATATCACTGTTTTGCCATTAGTGTTGGCTTGAAAGTTGTTTGACAGTGAATTCTCTTCAGTTTTCTCAAACAGTTCCAACATAATGTTTTTAATACTGGTAGAATTCATGCCTCAAGATGCATCTTGTGATTTTTCACAAATAAGTAAAGGTTTGGTTTACATTGCTGTTTCTCCATTTTACAGCTATATTAAGGTTGAGATATCACAACCTAAATACAGGAAAACTTTACTGACATTCACAATACATCTATCTCAAACTGCAAGTGTGAATGAGTACTTCATATTATGTTATAGTTTATATTTTCTTCTCTTGGACTTACTGTAAATAGCAATTATGTGTATCCAAGACATATTAGCATATAGCTGAGGCACATTTGCAACTGCTGTCATATTGATATTTGAAGAAAAGGCACCTTTATTACCTGGAATGTATTACAAGGTTCAACACTACATGAGTAGAATGAAGATACTCATTCCTTTTCATGAGGAATGGTTGTTCCAGTGTACTGGCCATCACTGCACTGAAAGAAAAAAGAAAATAAAGAGAAGTGATGGCATAAACAAAGGGCATTGTAAAAAAGCATAAGATATCTGTGTGTGGAATATGGCTTATGTATTCCCTGGCTGCATTGTCTTCCATCCCCCAGTAATACTGCAGAACGATATCCACTGGGAAGGGAGGACAGTTGTGCTGCAAAGTGCTTTCAAGGAAGGGGAGAGCTGATTCTATGAGAATGGATGAAAACTTGTCTTATTTAGGCTGGGAGAATGTTTGCATCCTAATCTGATTGTTTTCTAGAAACAGATTGAGTCCGTGTGTGTGTGCATGTTTAGGCAGAAGTCTAGTTTGCAGTATAAAGATGAAATTATTTACTTTCAAACATTCATATCTTGGTCGGAAAATATAAGTATATATTTGCTACATGGGGATAAGCTCAATACTCCTCTGAGAGGTTGAAGATGGATAACATTGCAAGAATGTTAGTACTGTTAAGTGCTCATGGCCTTTAACATAGGTGTCTGAAATATGAACTTTTTTTTTTGGAGGGTTGTCATGTTGGATTTTTCTTTTTGATGCCACTGTGGTCTGCAAGAAATAAGATTGCTCCTTCCATCTGTGTATAATGGGTTTCCAGTGCAACTGAGCAGTGCTTAATAAGTGTTCTTTAGTTTGCTTGTTTTGACCCATTAATTATTTTTATTGCGTTTTGGCAGTGTAATATGTCGATTACTGACCCATCCTTGATTTTCTGTCATACTGAAGTCTTTTGAATAATCTCATGTTAAGAAATTCTGCAGATTTTTTTTAAAAGATTCATTGTTCTTAAATTGCTCTCACTCACTGTCTGCGGGTGTTTTCATATTGTTGTGATCTGTGCAAACAGTGTAAGCTATGTCTTTATCTTCATAATATTTGTGGTGGTTACATTCCTGAGAGCATTTCAGAAATCTCTTGACTGTTGTATAAAAGCTGAGTAAACAGTGCTTCGTCAGTATTGCCGATTCTTCATGTGACAATGAAGCTGTTTCATAGGGTAAATCATAATGGTTTGAGAGTTTTACAGATTAGCTGGATGCCCTTCACTCTAACACTACTGGAGAATACAAATTATGTCGTTTGAAGTGACTCTTTCCATTTTCCTACTTTCAAGGTCAATGGGTATTTTGGACCCGCTTGATACCACTTACTGAAAATTCTTTCTGAGTGGCTCACCTGCCATTGAGATAGAAGGTTTGAAAAGCTGCACAAAAATGAGCACTTCTCAGGGATTCTGTATTAAATTTGGGAAGTGCTTTCCCATTAAATAAAACAGTATATTTAAGCACAAGATTGGGAACTGGAAATTTACAACTCTTAATTCACTACATAATCATACTTGAGATCACCCCCTTACACTGAATTCTGTAGGTCTGGGCATGTGCCTTCATAAATACCTAGAGAAACCAATGGCAATGTCACTTATCTTTTCTGGGCATGCAGAGTTTAGTTTTAGCCTGTCATGATCTCTCCTTGAGCAGGGACACCTCTCAAGGTTAACGCTCCTTGTGTTTAAGAGAATCCTTAATGCATCAGATCCTCAGTAAACAAACAGGGAATAAGAGCAGTGAAACATTGAAAGCTTAACTAAGTGATGGAAAGGATGGATGGTGAGTATATAATCCTTTAGAGACAACCTGTTGACCAGCTCTAGGACTAAGTTTCATCCAACTGCTTGTAGACCTCTCTGAGAAAGTGTTTAGACTGTAATGGAGTCCTTTCTGAACCTCGTGACTCAGCAGGAGGGTCTCTCTGGCAGTTGTGTGTGACTCTGTCCTCTGTGCAGGAAATACTCAGGGACCTTGCCATTGAATCTTGTTAAACCAGTGTAGCATTTACCACTGAATGCTGTAAACTCTCTGTCTCATATTGTGCTGGTTTGAGCTGAAGT
>NW_008651153.1:0-1845 GCF_000695815.1 Acanthisitta chloris
CCAGGGGTGTTTTGGTCTTGGGGTGGGTGTCAGGGCATCGCCTTCCTCCTGCCGGTGGGTTCAGCATGCCACAGGGACAGTGGTGGCAGTTTGGTCCTCACCAGGGGGTGGCAGTTAGGTCCTCACCAGGGCAGGGATGCTCTGGGGGAGTCCCTGCTGCCCCTGTCCTCCTTCGGGCAGAGAAAGGAGCCCGGGGAGTGACACTCTCAGACCTACAAGAGTGTCCCCAAGCCTTCAGCAAGATCATATGAGGTTCCTGTTTCACAAGACGGAGGATGGCATTTCCATTGTGCTCGCCGGGGATGTGTTGCAACGGGGGCAGCCGGTTCCATCCTTTGTCCTCCTCCCCACAGAGGAGGAGTCTCAGCCTCTGCCAGGGTGACCCGTCACACCCTGCCCCCCCCAGCCACCAAATTTGGCTCCACTGGCCATGGCAGCTCTCCTCGGCGGGTCCTGTCCGCAGGCATCGCCCCACTGCTGGAGCTCTCCAGCTCCAAAGGAGCCTCCTTGCACCCACTCTTCTGGGTGCCCTTGGCCAGGAGGCCTCCACTGGGCTGGAGACACTCCAGGAAGGTGATGCCTGTCTTGAGTCTTTTCCAGCACTGATCCCAGGGTGCTCCGGCTGCCTCCGCTGCAGGGCTCCTTACTAATTTTCACCACCAATTAACAAATGAGGGACTGACCCCACCAAAGCCCAACTGTGGATCCCTGGGCACTGGCAGCAGCCCCAGCTCTCCTGGGATGATACCACCATCCCAGCTCCTCTCCCCTGCCCACAGCTTTTAGGAAGTGCTGCAGAGACCTTCGCCTTTGGGTCGGGTGCTCCCAACCCAAACTCGCTCTCTATTCCCCAGCCAGGCCCAGTGTGCTGAATATAAAGTACCATGGCATTGTTAGGAAAATAATTCAAACCCACCAAAAAGACAAGCAGCAGCTAGAAGGGCGAAATTGGAGCAAGCCAGGCTGGCTGTAACCCTTCATGGGCAGGGAAGGCAGGGTGGAAAGGGGACCAGTATCCTGCATCCCAGCTCTGCCACCAGTGCCTGCAGGGCCAGAAGGGGAGGTTGATGCACTCAAGGTGTCCCAGTGCAGATCATGGGCAGGACAGGGAATGGCTCCACATGGGAAAGGATAACTCATGCCTGGGGGCTCATAAAACAGCAGGATTTTTAGACAGGTCTAAAGATGCTGGGGAGGGGAGGTGTCCTTATCCCCAAATCCCTGCTGAAGGATGAGACATGCAACCTGGGGACCACTCAGCCCAGGGGCTGCTCATCCCCACCTGCAGCAAGGTCTCAAGTCTGTTCTGTGACCACCGATGGGATGTAGATGCTACTCATGACACCAGGTGGGTGTCCCCTCCCTGCCACCAGCATTCCTGTGCAGAGCAGGGTACCAGGGGTGGCGTCAGGGATGAGGACGCGTCCCCAGCCGTGGGCCTCGCTCCAGCTGGGCGCTGTTTTGTAAGGACTCCTGGGCCTCTGCGGAGCAGAGATAAGCCCAAGAATTCGCCGTCGGTTCCAAATATCCCGTCCGCTGGCTCCCCCCTGCGGCCCTCGCCGCCGCTCCAGCCCGCTTGTCTCATTTCCGCAGCAGCGTGCTGGGGAGTGCTTCCTGTTTTCCCCCCTGGCCCTGGGGCGGTGGCAGGGGGCTGCGGGGCGCAGGGAGGAAGGGCAGGACAATGGGCACAGACCAGGACAGGCAGCTGCCCACCACCCGGGACAGAGCTCCTCGGAGACCCAGGATGAGGCTGGGAGGGAAGGGGCAGGTGGGTGGCAGGTGGCAGCGGTGGGGATGCAGGTCCTGGACTGAGCTGAGATTGCGGATGGAGTTTCTTTCCTTTCC
>NW_008651154.1:0-3303 GCF_000695815.1 Acanthisitta chloris
CGGGGCTCTGTCCGTGCGGGGCCGGGGGAGCTCCGGTCCGTACGAGCACACTCAGCAGTGGGGTGGCTGTCCCTGCTGTGGGACACCGGACGGGAATTTTAATGCCTGATCACAAATGACTAATGTATTTTGCTGCGGGACACTAATAAAGTTGCTTTTCCCAGCTGGCCTATTGTGGTGCGGTGAATGGAGCAGCCCAGCCCGCTCCCCTCGCCATTCAGATGCAAATCAGCTTCGTGCTCATTCCTTGTAATTGCTGCGTCCGCCTTGGGCTCCCAGAGGCACCCAGGAAATCGTGTTTGCTCAGGCTGCAATTTAGATTGTACATTATTTGTGGTAACTACAGCTACAAGGTATAATTTCGGTGTCTTATTTAAATGTTACGGATTTCAGGGTGTCCCAGGCAGAGCTGGTGCTGGAGGAGTGGTGCCCGCCACAGGTCGGTGCCGTTTGTAAGAACTCCCACCAAACTGGAGCAGCCTGGGGCTGTAGTTGATGCTTTAAACTGCAGCTACATTTTAGAGCCAAGCTTTGGCAGCATTATAGTATAATTTTATTTATCTCGATCAGCTTATGATTTACTAGATCAAGGTTGTTGCTGTCATGTTACTGCGATGCTGACTGGAATTAAGCTAAATAGTTCTTTAGACATTTTTGCCAAATTTATTATGTTTTCAAGCATTTTAACCTCTTGAGTGCTCATACTAAACAGTGGAATTATAGACTATTTCCATACACCCTTAACATCTAAACAGGCTCAGAGGGGGAGCTGATGTGCTCCTCACTGGCATTCCAGGGTTAACAAAACAGAGAGGCTGCAGCTCTTGTTTTATAAATAATTATTAACTGCTTTTATACAATACGAGGGTTTTATTTCCTGGTATGAATATAATTGACATAAAGGTGACTGACATTCCCTGGGCTGTTAAGGGATTATGACTGGTACTCCTCTCAGAATGCAATCTGTTCATGAGCTTTAAAAAACAACCCCTATATGTACAAATTGACATGCATTTAGCTTTTAAAGACATGTTACTTTAGTTTATGCTACAAACTTTGAGAGCTTCAAGTTGGCAACAAATTAAGATGTGGTTCATCTTGAGGAGAGTTGGTTTGAACACCCAGGGGGGCAGGAGCAGGGGGACACCATGAGGCCAAAAGCCTCAACTCACAGATCTCTTGTACCCAAGATGTCATCCTCTGAAAATTGCATTTGGATTTCAAGAGAAGTGCATCAAGGTATTTAATTGTACTGTTTAGGAATGCAGCATCAGTGGCCAGGCAAACCCTCTCACTGCCCACAGCAGTGTCAAACATTTCAGTTTCCGTAGCCGGGGACCCGGTGGTGACACCAGTGCTGCTGCTGCTCACTGGGATGGGTCTGGTGTGCTCTGCAGCCCAGGGTGAGACCCTTGGTCAAGCAGGTGAGTTGGGCACCTGGATGGTGTGAGGCTATGGAATGTCACCTGGAAACAGCAGGGTGGGCACTGCACTGTAACCTGTGCCTGTAGGCTGGGAAGCAGGTGCCAGCTGAATCCTTGGGCTGGAGGTGGGCAGGGAAGGGCAGTTGATTATCTCAAAGTGAAAACAGCCCTGTCCCGCTAGCTCAGCAGAACCTGACAGCACCAGCTCCAGCTCCTGCTCGTGGTGCCCAGCTGAAGCAGCAGTGGGGCCTCTGGCTTGTTCATCGCTGACCCGGTCGGCTCAGAAGTTCAAAACGCCATGTAAACACACCAATCCTGCTGTGTCAGGAATTCCAGTCTGGACAAAACGCCCCATGCGCAGAGAGGGGGGCCTGGTTGCCAGCGAAGCCGTGACTTTATCAGGGAGCCAATTGAAGAGAATTATAGTAATTACTGCTCGATGTAATTAAGCGCTGGGGACACTGTGGCTGCTGGAGGGGACACTGCTACCAGGAGGGAGCAAGCACGGCTGTGTTGGGTGGTAAAAGCTGTGGGAATGCTCTTCAGCTGCCTTCCCCAATGGTGTGCAGGAGCTGAGCTCCCCTTCCCTCTTCCCCAGCCCTCCATGTGGCTCCAGGGCTGGGGACATATGGGGACCTGCCGCATCTTTGGGAAGGGCTGTGGGATCTCCCTGCCTGCCAGCTCCTCACAGGCCCTGACTGAAACACCAAAGTACTTGCTGAGTAAGGACCTGCGTTTTTTTGCAGTGCTGCAGCACAGCAGCACTGCTGGGGCTGTGCCTGAGCCTGGCAGACCTGGCTGTGCTGAGACACTCGGGAAGATGAACCTACATTATCTTCTAAAGTATATTAGTGAAACCACATTGAATCCCCAGGAGATAGTCTTACTCCAAATTTCAAGTGCTCTTAATTCAATTCCGCGGTGAATCAAGCTACGTTGAATTTATGCTGCTTTAATTGCGTGTGAAGCTTTCCATATCGTGGTTAATGAACGCGTTTCTCACTCCAAGCTGTCCCTGTGCTCCAGCCAGCTTTGAGATGGGGCAGCTGTGGGCTGCAGGGCATCCCAGGGCAGGACGGGATGGGTGCAGTGAGGGGAGTGGGGCACCCTAAGCTATGTATCCTAACATGGGTGCTGGGTTCAAATCAAGCCGAGGCAGCCAAACATCAATATGCAGTTAGAGGGGAGGGCAGAGAAGGTGGGTAGGGCCAGCGAGGGTGGGGAGAGGTATGTGGGTGGGTTCAAAACTTCAAATGGGTGGGAAAAGAAAAAAAAAATCTATTAAGGCACATCAGGTGCTTCAGCGCTGAAGGCTCAGGCCCTCCCTGTGCTGTGGATGTTGGAGTCTGATGAACATCTCAGGGAGAAACAGCATGTGACCTCTGCTCCGAGTCTTCTCCCTGCTCACCACATGCCAGGATTTGAGAAGCTCAGGCTGAGCCAGCATGACATTCTGATGGTCTTGTGGGTGCAAGGTGAAAGCTGTGGCTGTTGCTGGCCTGGCCACGTGCAATGCCAGTCTGAACCAGCTGCTGCGTAATGCCTGACCTTCTCCCCACTTTGGGGATGCAGTAGTCGGGGAACCCTGACAGCTCTAAAATCAAGGATGGGAGTGACCATCCCACCTCCTCTCCCTGCAGAGGGACAGGGTCCAGTGAGCCCTACCGAAGATCTCCATCTGCACCACCCCCAGAACCCTCCCAACCCTGACTTACTCCATGCCTGGGGAAGACACTGGGATTTGGGTTGGTGAGTTGTGGGTAAACCACAGTGGAATGTGCCCGTGGCGCTCTGCCCCTCCATTCCCTGGGCCACAGTCCCAGCGGCACGGCTGAGCTGGCCCTGCACAGCGACTGGGGCAGGACAGGCTTGGCTCTGT
>NW_008651154.1:3377-11388 GCF_000695815.1 Acanthisitta chloris
AGTAGCCCTGTCATTACCTCGGTGCTGCACACCAGCAATGCCATTTGGGGAACAAACCTGTCATTAGCAGGAACACTGGACTGGGCTGGCATTTATGGACAGGGCAACCAGGCCAGTGCTCTGGTTTGCACTTCTTCGTCACCCTCTGAGGTTACAAGGGGCCATGCACTTGATGGAAAGCTTCCCCTCCTTTGGGTTGCAGCCCCCAAGGCTGAACTTTGGCCACGGCTGTCCACGCACAGCTCTTGGTGCTCTCCAAGACTCCCTAGCTGCCACTGCCCTGGCTGCACTCCCAGTGCTTGGACATGGAATCTCCTGAGAGCTGCAGCAACTGCAGCTATGGACAGAGTTGGGGATAGAGGCCACCCCTCCATGGAGCAGGGCTACCTCCACCTCTGCAGGTCCCACCCACACCAAGCCCATCCCTGTGCTGTCAGGGCACTGCGAGGGGATGGGCTTTCTCTGCCTTGGCTTTGTGGGCTCAGCAGGTTGGTTCCAAGAGGGAGCTTACGTGGCTGCTGTAGAGGGGGGCCTGCCCTGGCTCATTGCCTTTGATTTACCACTCCCAGTGATCTGTGTTTATTTGTTGCATTCAGCTTTGGGAACTGTGAGTGCTGGCAGCTGGGGGTTTGCAGTGGCACAGCACAGCCCCGGGGCAGCACCCACAGCTGGGACCTCCCCAGCCACAGGGCCCCCACTGTGGGAGGAGGAGAGGGCTGGGGCATGGAGGCAAGGCAGGGCAGAGATCTCACTAATACACAAGCAGCAGGGCTGTGGGGGTGCCCTTTGCCCAGCAGAGGGGCCCCTGCCATGAGCAACAGCACTGGGCAAGAGCCAAAATGGCCTTTAGCAGCCAAACCTTGATGCCAAGGTCCTGCCCTGGGTGGCTGTGGCATCGAAGCACACAGAGCACAGAGCCTCACCCACCAGCACAGGTAAGGACCCAGCACACCCCACCGGTGCTAAGGGATGCAGCCCCCCTCCAATGCAGTTGCCTCCCCAAAACACCTCGGTCCCAGGATCAAGGGGCTGCTGTGCTTCATGGGGGAGGGGCTGGAGTTGACTGCAGCAAACCCCAGCATGGTTACAAGGGTGCCCCAGATTGAGAAGGGGAGCTCCTGTCCTGTGTGTGTCCATCCTCCCCCCAGTGCAGAGCCTAGAGCCTTTGGGGGGGGGCACGGCTGCTGTCTGCAGAGGTCACTGGGCATCAGCATTGCCCACGGACCTCACACAGCCTTTGCCCTGCAAGAGTGCCACAAGTGCCAAAGCGCCTCGGGACAAGCACTGTCAGGAAGTTATTTTGTATTAGCTCTTTGGTCTCCTTTCAGTGCTCTGTGTGTCCCTGGCTGTGCTGCTCTGCTGGTGTGTGGGAAACTGCCAGTGGATGTCATGGCCCCTCTGCTGCTAGGACCCTCCCCAGTGGCACATCGCTGCAGTGCCAGGCCCACAGGTGCCATGCCCTGTGCCATGCCTCCAATAGCATAGCACAGAGGCAATTGCAGGCCCTGTTCCCACCCAAGCAGCCCTCGCTGCCAGGCCCCGCAGCAGCAGGGGCACCCCAGCAGTGAGGCACACAGTCACCCCCGGCCGCCTGCCAGGGCAGCTGGAGCCAGCAGGGCTGCATTCCCAGTGCACCAGCGGCTCCAGCCAGTGCAGGTGTCACACTGTCCATGCCAATGAGATCCTGCTCCAAAACCTGGCAGTTTTAAGACATTGAGGATTAAGGACTGGTGTTTTGGTTTTGGGGGTTGGACAGGGAGGGCTGATCCTGCCAGGGTGCTGCTGGTGGTTTTTCTCCCTGGCTCAGCCCTTAAAGAGGTGTTAGACTGTCCACTATTAGAAGGTAAAAAGCCTGGTGTGAAGGGGTCCCCCATGAACATAGCACCAGGAGGGGTCAGCAGCGTGGATGTTGAGCTTCCTCTCTCCCTCTTTTCCTCTCCCATCCATCACTGGCCACCACCCAGCCTTCAGGGCCTACTTCTTCCCCCATGCCCAATGCCGCAGTGATGGCTTGGGCCAGCCTGTCCTTGCACGGCCATGGTCATGGGGAGGCCACCTGCCCATCCCCAGGCACAGGGCAGCAGCATGGGGCTCACTGCAGTGTCCCACTCTGCACAGTTCTCACAGGGGAATTGTGAGAAATGGAACTTATCTTCGTTAAAATAAAACCCAAACTCTCCCCAAAAAGGATGCAGGACAAGGAGGGGTTTGGCCTCAAAGGCCAGGTTGGATAGGATTTGGAGCAACCCGGTCTAGTGGAAGGTGGGTAGAATGAGATAAGCTTTAAGGTCCCTTCCAACCCAAACCATTCCAGGGTTCCATGATGATTGCACGCAATTAGACAAAATAATTGATTTAATCTTTCTAATGTCTCTGCTGCTGGCAGGGAGGTGGCAGCCAGAGGCTTGGGCAAGACTTTGGATTCTTCCTTGCTTCAGGACAGATTACGTGAGGAGACAAAATGAGCCCAACAAGGAAAGGGCAGAACATCCCCAGCAGATCATCCAGTGTGAGAAGGAGGTCAAGGAGGTTCATGGGGCAAGGGACATGAGTTGAGGAAAGAGAGGAGAAGCTGCAACTGAACGAGGTGTGTGGAGGGAGATGCCCAGCTCAGTTCAGCATGGAGAGTGGGCTGCACACCATAGATGGAAAACCCTTGGCTGGCCAGTCTGCATCCCTGGGAATTGCCTTAGGACCCATCTCCAAAGACAAGAACAACACAAGTGAGAAAACTCAATGCTTCGTTGTCTGGTAAAATGTGCTTCTAAGACAGCGAGCCCTGGTGGTAGAGGGAGCTGTCCCATGGCTGTGCCACATCTGGGCTGATGGACGTTGTGGCCCTTTGGGCCATAGCTGGCCCCAAGCAGGGGAGCTGCAGGAGAGCTACTGTGGAGCCGCGTGACTATGCCGAGGGGGCGGTGGGGCTGGGCATCGTGGGGTGGTCATGGCCAAGGGATAGTCCTGCTCTGAGTGAAGGCTGGATCAGAATTCTCCAGAGAGCCCCTCCAACCAGCACTTCAAGGAAGTGGTGCCCAGCTCTCCCAACCAAGCACGAAAGTGCCAGTAGTGCCTTACATGGGAGCAAATACAGATAACAGACAGAGATGGACATCACTGGGCACAAGCAAAGGCAGAGCGCTGCAGGGACACATGCTTCCCTCTGTGCAGCACAGCCATCTCACACAGTCCCGCATCTCCCAGTCCTTTCCACAAGAATATTCTTGCAAATGGACTGAGAACACACAGAATGTACCGGAGTTGGGGCAATGCCAATTGAGCTCATTCCCTCCAAGGTATACACCACCATTTTTCCAGCAGTATCCCATGGAAAACAAGCCATGCCCCACCCTGGTGTTTTAATAACAAAGCTGCTGGCACACTTGCCCAGGGCTGAGATCTCAGTCCAGCAGTTTATTCCAAAGTGCATTTACACTGGTGCCATTCAAACTCACACTGTCACTCTGAATTATCAGGAATTGCACTGAATTTACAGCTACTTTCACCTTAATTCCTGGATGATGGTATTTATAGAGCCAAGAAGCTCCCTGAAGTAATGGTCTTTGTCCCCTTCCCTCTGCTCCTCAGCCGCCAGCTCCTCGTACTCACTGCGCAGGAGGCTGAGGGTGGTGCCAAGGGCTGGGTCCCCCCGGTAGTGCTCCTTGCAGAAGGCCATCAGTACACCCACCAGCTTGAGGACCTTTTCCCGAGTGTCATGCTCTGGCATGGCCAGCAGATTGGGAACCACCGTGCACCAGTCCTGCTCCACCACCACCGGCACCAGCCTGACCTGCTGGTACTGCTGGATTTTCTCTTCCATCTGGTCTCCATGCTGGGAGTTCTCAAGCAGCATCTGTGGGAAGTGGTGGAACACAGATTAATATCCATGTCAGAGAGGAACTGCTCCCAGGAGGTGACATGTTGGAGGAGAGGAGGATGTATGTCCTCTAACACCCGCCTTGGACAGTGACTTGTCACAGAAGACCACGATGAGGTTGTGTCCTGGCTCCCTGGTCACAGCAGATGGTTGCCCACCCTGGAAAACTCCCAGTGACTGGGGGTTTCTCTGTCACACAGCCCTGAGAGGGGACTCAAGCGGCAGGATGCTCAGCAGAAGGGAGATAATGTCTTTGGTCTGATGCTTTGGGTTGCTGGACAGGCACCTGCAGCACCTAACAAACATCACTGCTTGGCTCTGTGCTGCTCACACCACCGAGATGGAGAACTTCGTCTCTCTCAGCCACAGCCAGACCTTCCCCTCCCAGCCTGGTCCAGAAACCCTCAATACTGCAGGGGCGGTGCCTGCAGGGGAGTGTGACTGGCAGGGTGCTGGATCCCTTCCCAGTGAGAGAGACCAGCCCCAAGCAGCCAGCACTGGGGCCAGGAAGAGGAAGGGAAACCCCACACATCACTCGTACACCCTTTGGGGCTCAGGTGGTGGAGTAGCTGCTGACAGCATGAAATTCTCCAAACAGGCTCCATTTGATCCAGTGGATCCTCCTGGCTTGGCTGGTGGCCCCTGTGATAACTGTGACATGTGCGCAAGGGAGGGCTGCACACCATGGGCTGCTGAAGGGAGGTGGGGAGCCATTGGGCAGAAATCCAGCCCTGGGGAGGGGAGAGGCAGCCACGGGGCCCAGGAGCTGCCATGGGACAACTTCATCAGTCCCCAAAGGGGCAGGTACCATGTTCCCTGTTCACCCACTGGTGATGGGCTCTGTAGGTCCCGGGGCACTGCTGAGGGAAGCCTGGTTGTATGATCGGCAGAAATGACAGACTGAAGACACAGAGGGACAATGGTGAGGAGACCTCCCCTCTCCTAGTGCCCCGGGAGAGCTGCCTGCTGACCTGCAGGCAGAATTTGGAGTGAAAAGGGAAAAATGTGGCAGAAAAAGCCATTCAGAGCCCCAGAGACTTGTGCTTCAGTACTGAGAGCTGTCAAGGTGGTTTATGATTTCCAGACCAAGCCCACTCCAAATCTGCCATCCTGGTCTGGAGCAGTCCTGGGCCCCACTGGCACCCAGAGCTCTACCCTCTTCCCCATGAAGCACTGGTATTGATGCATGGAATTCCCAATCCAAAAAGCAGAGAAGAATAAGTATTTTAACACAAACCCAAGCATCTGCCAGGTTGTCCCCTGTCCCAACCCCATGAAGCTGGGAAAAGATGGGAGTGCCGGAGGGAGGCTGGAAAACAGGCAGCAGGATCAAATGGGAATGGTTTGGGTAAAAACGCCCATGTCTGCTCCTTTCCCATGGAGCTGAGAGGATCATGTTAGAACCAGTACCTGATAAGATTTCAGACCTGCTAAAATAATTTGCACATTTACAAAGTCTCCTGGAAAACAACTGATTTAACACATAGGTGCAGCTCTGCGGCACCTGCAACCCAGGTATTAGAGCAGCCTTAATCCGCAGGGCAAATTGGCCATAAACTGAGACAGAGTGGATTTAATTCCCATTCTCTGGAGTCAGGGAAATGCAAAGACTGAACAACAGGCCACAGCAATGAAAGATGGGTTTGAAACTGACACTTAACAGTAGTAATCCAGGGTATTTGAAAATAAAACACTGAACGTGGAGGGCTGGGCTCCAGTGAGGGCTCTGCAGCAAGGCAAGGGCCTCTCTGGCAGGCAGGGTCAGGGTGGTGGTGCTGGCTGCTCCCCCAGCACCTGGCTGGACAACGGCAGCTGGACACCGCAGCAGAGCTCACTACAGCCCAGCACCTTTGTTCCCTACTCATGTCTTTGGTGTTTTGTTATTTAAACCTCCTTGGGTGGAAAAAGTGGCAGTGTTTTAAAGAAAAATAAAGGTTTCAGCCCACACTGCGCTTTCCCACGCACTCACGCCCTGCAGCAGTGACCAATGGGCTAGAAGGGACTCAACCCCACACCATGGACCAGCACTTGTACTGGGTTGGCCCCTCCTCATCCTTGTCCTGCAAGGATGCTCAGTGAGGGGTGAACGTGGGGAGTGCCTGGCCAGGTCTGATCCCAGCTCCTCACCTTCTCCATGATGAGGTCATAGAGGAGTGTCACCACACGGATGTGGAGGGTCTCCATCCCGTTCTGCCGGAAGAGGCTCCTGAGGACCTGGAGGCCACCCAGCTTGAGGAACTGCTGCTGGGCATAGGGGAAGTGTCTCAGCATGGAGGACAGGGCAAAGAGAGCCTGGTGGAGAGAGAGAGTCATTAGGATGGTGGCCACGGCCACTGCAGGTGGCACTGCCTCTCTTCATGGCAGCCCATGAGGACAGGAGAAACACGCCCCAGCCCACCTGTGCAGAGCTCCCTAGCAGAAACATTCCAACCTCTCCTTGCCAAGGGGCATGTGCAACAGTCGCTTTCGCTCCTGATCCCAACCCTCCCTGGCATCATGACGCTGCCCACACTTGAGTGACTTCCACCCAAACTCCAACCCAGGCTGTCACTGTGTTTACTAAAATGATAACCCAGAGGGACCTGTAGACAGCATCTGACCCAGTGCCATCACTTCTTTTCGCTATTCACAGAAAGATAGAATCTAGAATGTTAAGGAGTTTTAATGGACCTTAGACATCGTCTAGTCCCAACTTCCCCTGCCGTGGGCCAGGACACCTCTTACCAGACCAGGCTGCTCAAGGCTTTATCCAACCTGACTTTGAACACTGCCAGGCTTGGGGCAGCCCCACAGTCCTCTGTACAGAGCCCAGCCATGGGCAAGGGATGAGGTGAGGCAGGTCCAGAAATGCTCAGCACAGCCTGATCCCCATGAGATGATTTGGATGCTTGGTGTGATGTCCCTGCATCTACATGGCCAGAAGACAAGAACCTGATGTTCCCCAGCCCCAAAACAGGGCCTGTCATGGTGCAGCACCACACACCAACAGTGAGAGCTCCAGCATCCACATGTGCCCCCAGGGCCTTGGGCAGTGCAGGGTTAGCACCAATTAGAAGCCACCCTAATCCTACTGAATCTCACACTGTCTGACTTTGACAACCACGGTGGCAGAGAGGCTGAGTTCCTCTGTGCACCAAGAGGGACCGTGCCTCCACACTCCCTGTGAACAGATCCGAACTGACAGCCATGTCTTCCCCATCCCCAGTTTTTTCTATTTTCCATTTTGCGAGTTGCCATTGGTGAATCGGAGATGTTTCTGTCTCCTTTTTTAATCACAGGCCAAAGGGTGGGGGAGGGAAGAAATGCACTTTTGGCCTGGCAGTCATGCACTGCAGTGAGCAGCAGGGCGGAAAAACCACCGGAGTGGGAGCCCCGAGCTGCTGCTCTGTGTGGGAAGGGGCTGGGGCTCCTGACCTGGAGAGAGACAGGAGTATGTACAATGCATGGGAACTGGAAATGAAAACCTGCTGTCCTCGTGAAAATGGGGGTTCGATCCTCAGAGTCTCATAAGGCTGTGTGGGAATGTGGACAATACTGAGTCCATTCCTCACTTCTCCAGGAGTAGCCAGCACGATGCACTCAGGCTCACTGGAAAGAATTATTCTGGACTCAGCACCCAGGGGTTCACAGCAATGCTGGTAAAGGCCTCTGAATGCACAGCCATCCCTTCTCACGCCAAAACGAGTTCTGGATTGAGACACAGGCACCCCTGGGAGGTGTTTTGGAGCATGCAGTATGCCATGCTGCACCTTCTCTGGCCAGGATTTCCTCACACCCACAACCAAAAGAAACAGGGCTCCCCAGCCCCTCCTGTGCCTTTTACTTGACAGAGGATTCTTACCAGGGACTAAAGGAGTTTTTGGGGAGCTCATTACAGCTCAGGCAGCACCTGGTGGTGTGTTACAGATGAACAGCAGAGCTGGTGGTTCCCATGCCCTGCCAGACATCCTCACACAGGAGATCCCTGTGGTAAACAGGGCTGGGATTTCAGGAGCACCCAGATAACATTACAGAGGTGGCATCAGACGCTAAAGCGAGGGTAATGGGATCTCATGCTCCAAGGAGTACAGCAAGGAGGGAGAGAGGGAGGGGTGAGGAAGCTGGGTTGACTCTCTTTTGTGTCGGAGGGGAGGGGAG
>NW_008651155.1:0-1303 GCF_000695815.1 Acanthisitta chloris
GGGGTCACCAACACAAGGATGGGGTCAGCAACACAAGGTTGGAGTCACCAGCATGAGGTCAAGGATATCAACACAGGGTTGGGGTCACTAGCACAAGGTTGGGGTCACCAGCACAAGGTTGGGGTCAGCAACACAAGGTTGGGGCCACCAGCATGAGGTCAAGGGTATCAACATGGGTTTGGGGTCAGCAGCACAAGATTGGGGTCAGCAGCATGAGGTCAAGGGTATCAATACAGGGTTGGGGTCAGCAACACAAGTTTGGGGTTAGCAACACAAGGTTGGGGTCACCAGCATGAGGTTAAGGGTATCAACATGGGTTTGGGGTCAGCAGCACGAGGTTGGGGCCACCAGCATGAGGTTAAGGGTATCAACATGGGTATGGGGTCAGCAGCACAAGGTTGGGGTCAGCAGCATGAGGTCAAGGGTATCAATACAGGGTTGGGGTCAGCAGCACAAGTTTGGGGTCAGCAGCACGAGGTTGGGGTCACCAGCATGAGGTCAAGGGTATCAACATGGGTTTGGGGTCACCAACACAAGGATGGGGTCAGCAACACAAGGTTGGAGTCACCAGCATGAGGTCAAGGATATCAACACAGGGTTGGGGTCACTAGCACAAGGTTGGGGTTAGCAACACAAGGTTGGGGTCACCAGCATGAGGTTAAGGGTATCAACATGGGTATGGGGTCAGCAGCACAAGGTTGGGGTCAGCAGCATGAGGTCAAGGGTATCAACATGAGTTTGGGGTCAGCAGCACGAGGTTGGGGTCACCAGCATGAGGTCACGGGTATCAACATAGGGTTGGGGTCAGCAGCACAAGGTGAGGGTCAGCAACACAAGGTTGGGGTCAGCAACATGAGGTCAAGGGTATCAACATGGGTTTGGGGTCACCAACACAAGGATGGGGTCAGCAACACAAGGTTGGAGTCACCAGCATGAGGTCAAGGATATCAACACAGGGTTGGGGTCACTAGCACAAGGTTGGGGTTAGCAACACAAGGTTGGGGTCACCAGCATGAGGTTAAGGGTATCAACATGGGTTTGGGGTCACCAACACAAGGATGGGGTCAGCAACACAAGGTTGGAGTCACCAGCATGAGGTCAAGGATATCAACACAGGGTTGGGGTCACTAGCACAAGGTTGGGGTTAGCAACACAAGGTTGGGGTCGCACAAGGTTGAGGGCACCAACGTGGGGTCTAGAGGCATCAAGGCAGAATTAAGGGTATCAGCATGACATCATGGGCACCAACCTGAGGTTGGGGCTCCCCCACATTCCCCTCAGCCCCCCCTCAACCCCTCCACCC
>NW_008651156.1:0-13748 GCF_000695815.1 Acanthisitta chloris
TGGTTGATTCTCTGATTCTATGATTCCATGAAAAGATATGCTGCCCCCACGCTAGGTGTGCATCCCCGCGCAGGGCGAGGGGAGCGAGGTGCAGCTCGCCCCGCACTGTGCTGGCTCCGCGGCCGCCGGAGGGTGCGGAGCATCTCCCGCCCCAGCCGGGAGGGTCCCGTGCGGGATGGGGTCGGAGCAGCCTGTCCTGTGGATGGGGATGGCGAGGACGGAGCGCTGTTATCTCAGATTGCTCTCCGAGGTAAACACTCCCGGAGCAGCACTCAGCGTCTGGACCACCTACCTGTGCAGTCTGCGTGCTAAACTCACTTTACAGATTGCCTTTCGGGTTTAAATGATGAATATGCACCATTGATTGGGCAGTAAATGCTCCTAGATCATATTGTAAAGTTTGCTGTTTTTCTCCTCTGTCTGGGTAGAACATTTGGATTGTATGTCCCCAGCTGGGAGAAGAGCAGTCAGCTGTGAGGGGACATGGGTTAGTGTAGCTCTCAACATTTCTGGCTGTTACCAAACAGAAAACTGCCAGTTTCAGTAACCTTCTGATAGGCATCAAACACACAAACCTGCCAGTTTTAGTGAATTTCTGATAGGCATCAAACACACAAAACTGCCAGTTTTAGTAAATTGCAAGCTCTGTTTCATAATAGTCAACAGTGTTAATTTTTTTCTTGCATGTCTGAGTAAAGCCCTAGTGCAGTACATGAAAATCTTTAATGCCTAATTGAAGTTCACCTTTGTAAGGAAAAAAAGCTGATCTTCTACTTTGTTGTCCCTAAAACAGAGCCATATTCTACTAAAATTATCTGAAGCAGACTAATTACTAACTATATTTCTTCTAAACTAATGCAGCTCTTTCAGTTACCCTTTCTGGGCAAAGTGTCTGGAAACAGCCTAAGTGCCTCACTCACTGGCACTTTCACTTGCAGTCAAGTTTAGTCATTTAACAAAGATCTAATTGTTTTATTTGTCATGGACTTAAAATACCTTTTAGTTCTTATGTAGGACAGAGGTACCAGATCTGTTTGCAAAGTGCACATTTATTGCAGAGGTTTTTCAGGCTCTGCCTAGATCTGCTGCTTACTGTAAAGCAAGACATGAGAGATTAACGAACTCAAGCCCTGCCTCTCTCTGCTTCCTAGTTTGCTGGTTTTTATTCCATTCTTCTCTTCCTCTGCTGGTACCTCCCATCTGTTGCCCTTGCTGCTCTGAAGAGATGGACATCATCCTCTTTGCTTCTGGATGGCTGTTAACAGGCACAGGCTGTGTTCCAGGAGTTCTTCCCCCCTCCCACACACTCACTCGCTCTTTTTGTAAGCATCTCTTCTGGCTGTGTTGATCTTGTCTACTTGTTTAGTGCTTTATCTATAAAGGAAGGGAAAAGGACGTGCTTCAACCTCATGCATGGCCCAGTAAAACGTTTCAACCCTTTTTTAGCAACCTCAGTATGACTCTAGAGTATTTGCCACTCTCACACTCGTGTGCTACAGTTCATTAGCAGCTTTTCTGCTTGAGGCAAATCATGAAGCTCTGAGATACCAGATCATTGTCCTTACTAAATCCTCATTTACACTTCGGCCTTAAAGACAGGATTTGGGATGGTAGGAAATCTTGCTCTTTAAGCAAAGTTTGAACACAAAGTGTTGATTCAGTGATGCTCTGAAAATTCAGCAGATCTCAGTTACCTGAGCTTAGTTTAAACTAGGTTTGCAACAAACAGATCAGTTTAAGATTCAGGTGCCATAATTTCTATTCTTGGATGAAAATGCCATTATTTTCAAAAGAGAAAGCCTAATCTAACAAATTTTTCTCAATGATGGAGCAAACAAGAACTTTGAAAAAAACAATTTTATCTAAGCTCCTGATGAAATATTGTGGCTAACATAATTGACATGAAATGATTGATGAAAAATCATTGCATTTTGGCCAAACTGTTAATTGCAAAGTATTTCTTATTGTTTATGTGTTAAAATCATGCTAAGGCTTTCATATGAAATTAAATAGATGTTTGGCCTGTTTGCATGAATTGAAAAATGTTTTAACATAGAAAATTTTAAGTGCAGTTTATTCCTGAAGATGAGCAAGAAAATTATTAATTTGGCCATGCTGCTGTTATTACAGCAAATTTTGGTCCTTACAGCTCTTTACAGAGCCCAGACTTCCCTGCCCTTAGGAGGCTGAACTTTCTGGCACCTGCTAGGGAGTATTATTATCTGCATTCTTGGCCACTGGCATGCTCTAATCACATCTTCTGAAAACTCAGCAGAAGTAGCATCTTCCCATGTCAAAGGCTTTTCATCTTGTTTGATGTATTCCTTCGCTTCAAATACTGGTGTTATAATTCTTCAGATTTTTCCACTGTTCATTTAAATGCTTTACAGTCATCATCATCAATATGTTTTCACAGGGTACAAGGCTCCTTCTTATTCCTCATGGATTGGCTTTTTCATTCTTTCATTTTGTTGAACAGCACCTGGAACTGATGCACATCTACAATTCAATTCATTCTCCTCAGTGTGTCCTGTCTTTTGATACCATTTATGTACTTCTTGTACATCCTGAAGTTAAAGACTAATCTAAAAATGTTCCCTGAAATTTCCTTGGTCAAGTTCATTAGCACTTGGTGGCACTTTTTATGATGGCATCCTGTTAGCATTTGTTCAGAACAGGAGGAAAGAGTTTCTACTTGAGCAAGGTGACTCAACTACAAGTTATCTGCATCTCATGTTACTACCATTTTTTGATGTGCATTGTAATACTATTGCAATGTTTTGTTAGCTCACAGGGTAGCATTAAATGCTCCTTTTTGTGTTTGCCTCCATCATTACACTTCACATTTTTCATCATGCACTGCTAGCACAGGAGAGGAGATAACAAAGTGACTGTAAGACTTGGGAAGATCTTTCTTGCATCCCCTTTCTCATGCTTATTGTCTGTGACTAGATGCAAGGGTTTATATTTCACAATCAGTTTCATTTTTTGCAGATGTTAGAATCTGCATGCAAGTACTTATCTTAGTCTTCTTCTGTTCCTCATGCAATTTTATTTTTCCTGACTATAGGCAAACAATTTCACTGTCACAAATAGATCTTAACCCATGAATCTGGAAGGGAAAAAATAGTGTTCTAGCTCAGCCATGGCCATCTCCAAGGCTGGCAAGAATAGGATGCAGGCTGAATTGCTTTGCTTAGCTAGGAATCAAAGTGTTGGAGGGACAAAGTGTCACAGTGAGAATGTCCCTTCTCTGCTGGCCTTTGGAAGCACCCAGGTCCTTTGTTGCACGAGGCAGCTGAGAAGGGAAGATGTGCACCTGAATATACAAAAGAGAGTTCAGTGAGCGTGTTAGAAAAACAAGCCCTTTGTGAAGTGCTCTCTTTGATTTGGTTAATATGATCCCAGCTCTGGAGTCCATGGGGGTGTTACTCTGATAATTGGGCCCAACTTACACTAGACTGTTCTGATCCTGTTTGCCTCTGCAATTAGCTGTCGTTCAGCCATAGTTTCCACAGAGACACAGGCCAATGTCAGAGCGTTGCGCAGCAAAGAGTTTCCTGCTGGGTTAGTATAAATTAGCAGAATTACCCTAATGTGCATCAAAATTCATGGGGTTATTGCACAGCAAAGAGTTTCCTGCCGGGTTAGTATAAATTAGCAGAATTATCCTAATGTGCATCAAAATTCATGGGGTTTTGTTGGCTTACACCACATGGAGACCTGCTCCCATGGCCAGGAAATGTGAGGTGTTCCCATGTCTATGCTGCATCATACTGAAAGATGATGAACCTCCTTAGGTGACCTCAAAAAACACCTGTAAAAATTGACCTGATGGCACATGATACATATCCTATATATATCCTTTTGCTAGCAAATCTACAAGGTAAATACACATTTAAGCAAAACTCTCCAACTGAAGTTCTTTTGCTGACTGAAGCTGTCGTTCAAATGGTCAATGTAGGCAGGCAAACACTGGTTGTCTCTTCATGGCTTTGCATTTCGTAGAGATAGAACCGTTTCATTTTGTGGTCTGTGCTTAGCAGTCTCTTCTGCAATACCTAGAGCTGATTTATCATAACATGTCTTTGAAACAAAATACTTCGTTATTAAGTGCAACTAGGCTGGGATGTCCGGTCACCTGTTTTACTGCCACATTCTCACCCTGCTGCCCAACCAAGTAACACTAGAAGGCTCAGTGTGTTAGCATGGATTACAGGAGCCTAGGAGGAAGGTGAAATGCAAAAAGGCTTTTTTCTTCTTGCTGTTTGCAGCACCAGTCTCTCATACACTGAAAAAAGGTCCATTTTGTTGCACCTAGTATATTTTTAGTTCCATTTTCATTATTTGTCTTAGCAGTTTTGTGATAGGGTACAAGTCTCACAGGTTTGAAGGTTTTCCATTTTGCCTGGTTTAGTGAAGGCTTTTTAGCTAGGGCTGTATCCTGCATGTGTCCACAGATCATCTTGGCAGAAGCGACAGGAAAAAGTGACCTTTAATTTGTATTTTTTTTAAACCTGTGAAGTCACAGAGCCTTTCAAATAAGGAGAAACCAAAGCATGTGCAATAAGCTTTCTCTAAACAAGCTACTGTTGCTTTCATTGCTATTTGCACCACTTAACAGAAGATGCACACCAGGAATTTTATACAAATATACAGGCCTGAGGAGACCAAAATTATAGTGAATATCATTTCCACACTTAACAACCAGTAAGAAACACAAATTGTGTGAGGTAGTGCTAACCATACTATGGTAGGAAAGCAAAAATTCACTAGTTAAATGCTTTGGTATTAGATTGTTCTTTTAAGATGACTGTTGGAAAGGAAAAGCACGGATGAATAAGCTGATTAAACACCCTTAAGAGTTTGCTCCAGAAAACAAAATTCTGTGGCCTTAATTGCCTGATTTTTTTTTTCCTTGGGGAGAGAAAGAATATTTATTTCTGTTATCCCCACGTCCTCTTCAAGGTCAGGAGAAGAAACCCACAGAAATGGAGTTTATACACCTGTCTTTGGAGATTTAACTCATCTGAATGTATAAGGAACAGTTTGGTTCAGTTTCTGATAGTTCTCAGCACTGTGACTTCTACCCTAGAGAGACTGTAGAGTAAGGTATTGCTTATTATAAACACAAGTGTCAAAACATTCTGTGTTTTAGAAGAAAAAGGAAAACCATCATTGTCTTTGTTTAAAGGGAGTAATTCTGTATCTTTTCTTTACAGACCAAAGGAATTTAACCCCCCCTCAAAACAAGAAATTCAAGAGCCTCAACTTAGAGTTTTCCAAAACTGCACACAATATGCCAGCTCACTTAAATAGATACTGAATAATTTTAGCCAACTTCTACAACACAGGCCTGAGTGGCACCTCTAGAGAGCTCAAAACTATTTGAGTTTGTGAATTAAAACAATTTAACTGTTTTATCCTAAGGCAATGATGATGACATGTGGGCAGAGTGAAGATTGCTGAGCCCTACTGCTCTCACACTTGCTAACTGTTTACTGATGGTGACCTGGAGAAAAGGGAGAAGCTCCATATAATTTTTGTGTACTGTATCTGCTTGAAGAAGAATGTGGTTGGCACCATGGAGGTTGTATGTGGAACTCCAAGCCCAATGACAGTGGTGTCCTTTCATGAGAATAGTATGAACAGCTGGTGATTTCTTGGAGATTCTATACAGAGAGGCTCATTCACAGGGCAAAAAGATATGCTGTACAGTAAGTATGTCACACCAGAAAGGAGAATTGTAGGGTGTTTTACCTTTGGTTGTTGTTCAGTGTTTGGTGTTTTTTCCTCAAGGGCATCAATTTATTCTTTTTAAACTTAGGCAAGAGATAGCAGAAGTACTATGAAAATTTTGTTTCCATCTAGTTTATGTCGTTTAACTTAAGGTTTATGTTACAGCTTTTTTATTATGCTAAATATGGACACTTCTGAGGGATTTGCCTAACATTACAAAATTGTAATTGTACAAAGTTCTTACCCAAACAGGTTTTTGCTTTAAAAACAAGAGAAGTTTTTCAAAATGGTTTCAGTCTCTGAAGTGAAAAAGGGGGTTCATACACATGTTCCTGTGGCAGGATAGAAAGTTGGTTAAATGTTCACGTACAGCAGCTTCTTCCATTTCTCCCTACCTGTCCTTTACCTTAGCTGGTTTGAAATACCATTATATTAACACTAAATGAAACACCATTACAGATAGCATTGTATTACACTAAAGAGCAAATCCCTTCCAAGAGAACTCATAACAGTTTAAGGATATAAAGTCAGAACATTCTTACCAAGTTCAGATAGACATGTGTTCACATTATATGATCACCAATTGTGTATCTGTGCTCAATTCTGGCCCCTCAGGTCAGGAGGGACATTGAGGTGCTGGAGCAGGTCCAGAGAAGAGCAATGAGGCTGGTGAAGGGACTGGAGCCCAAGTGCCATGAGGAGAGGCTGAGGGAGCTGGGGGTGTTCAGCCTGGAGAAGAGGAGGCTCAGGGGAGACCTTATCACCCTCTGCAACTCCCTGACAGGAGGTTGGAGTCAGGTGGGGGTTGGGCTCTTCTCCCAGGCAACCAGCAGCAGGACAAGAGGGCACAGACTCAAGCTCTGCCAGGGGAGGGTTAGGTTGGATATTAGGAAGAGATTTTTTATGGAGAGAGTGATCAGGCATTGGAATGTGCTGCCCAGGGAGGTGGTGGATTCACCATCCCTGGAGGTTTTGAAGATGAGACTGGATGTGGCACTTAGTGCCATGGTCTAGTAACCATGGTAGGGTTGGACTTGATGATCTTGGAAGCCTTTTCCAGCCCGGTTGATTCAGTATCTGTGAGACACAAAATCCTGCTTCTGTGAAGTGTTACGTTGTTTCTTACAGTCATAAATGTTTGGGACTTCTCCCCTGCAGCTCACGCTGAAAGCAGCACATAACCAGTAATACAAGGCCTGTGTCACCAAAGGGGCATATCAGTTCAGTAGTTATTCCCTGAGCAAGGTTCCCATTACAAGGGTTTAATGGAGCTTATTCAACAACTGCTCTGCCTGTAGCATAGCAGTTGTCTCCCTCTGTGTCCTTTGAGACCCAGCCTCTCTCTGTTAGGTCTTACTGAGCAAGTTGTTTATTAGTTAAGTTACAGGTGTATTTATTTATAATGGAAAGTTCAAATGAAATCATTTTCCTCCTGTGGTAGGGATTCAACTGGTAGGCAAAGTGCTGTGAGTTCTGGTAGCACACATGGCTGTTAACAGGAGTCTTAAGGTAGGAATGTCTGGCTGCCTTCCAGTTCACAAGTGACTACACAATGTTTCAGGGTTTGGGAACTGACATATTTTCCTTCATCTCCTCATCTCCTATTTCTGCTCTATGTTGTCTATACTTACTGAAGGCTTAATAATTTGGTTTTGTTGTGCTGGTCCAGCAATCACTAGAAAAACACCAAGTTCTTCGTGGTCTTTGATAATTTTAATGAATTCATGTTTGATGCTTAGAATGCATGAAAAACTTTTAGTATACAGATTATAATTGTGAGACTGGTATTTTGTTTTGATAGCAATGTTTTGGAGTGAGGGGACCTCATTCTCCAGTACCTTGGATGCCACATGGTGATTTGCAGTTGTGCAACATGAGGAATATGCTGCCAGGGTCACGTATCTACTAACCATGGCTAGCTAGAATTACTGACTGTGCTACTCTGTTAGTATCCTAACACCAGTGCATCAGGAGATATAGGAAATATCCTTTTTCACAGTGGGATCTTTTCTTTTCTGTACAGCTCTGCTCTCAGATGCTCTGCTTTAACAGGTTAGGATAAATTTTCAAGACCAGAACTGTAACCAAGCTAGAAGCCTTAGCAAGCACCGTGTCCTGCAGCAGGTGCAGCATATAAAGTCTCTGAGCAGCAAACCAACTCCAACACAAGTCTGGAACGTGAATGAATGCTAAAGCCAAACTTTCCACTTACTGCAATCACAATGTATTACACTCACTTTCATTGGATGTAATAGAAAACATGTAGTAGAGAACCTGAGTGAAATGGGCCTTTTGTGGGTTTAAGCACTATTTTAACATCAGCTGTTTGAGCAGGATGATTCCATGTGCTCAGCTGTGGTTTATAGACACAGCTGGAATGTGTGAAGTGATTGCTCTGCAGTGAGACAGCTCAGGAAGAATTCAGAAACCTCAGTGTGTCAGCAGCCTTTGAAAATTCATAATCAAGACTCGTAGAGGAGCTGGTTCACTGGTACTTGATTTTTAATAAGTATTGGAATTTAAGAGGAATGACAGAAACCTGAAAATTGGCTGAGAATTTACTTCCACTTAGAAAGGACCACTGTGAGTACCTGCATATCTCTAAGGCTGCTCAGAACATCATCAAGGAGCAGAAAGATGTAAAAGAAAAAAAAGGTGGCATCACAGAAAAATAGATATTATCCAGTAAGTCTTGTTCCATGGATGGATGGAGTTCTAACTTAGGGATTCTGGAAGTTAGAAGATGAAGACCTAATGGCAGGACAGGTGAGGTGCTAATAAAAATCAAGTTTAAATGAAAAATTAGGCTTGCATTTTAAAAACCTGACCCTGATCAGCTGCTGGAATGACCAGTGGAGGAAAGTGACAGCTTGACAGAAGACACCTGGGCTGTTTTTACTGCCCGGAGTAATTAATAGCTATCACATGCACTGCTTTTAATTCATTTTAAAATACCTCATGTTGCACAGTTGTCCTCCGTTTAGGTTAACCAGAATTTACTTTGGGAATCAGTGCAATTCACCTATGAAATTAAAGACCAATCAGGTCAAAAGTTTGAACTTAAGCCCTAACTGCATAAATAGCTAACTCTGTACCCACTGAACAAAACATCAACTGCTGCAGTAAATATGCTTCAATGTGTAGAACCATAATGCTTTAAAGAACATATGCTATTACTGTCACTGAAAACTTTTGAGAGAAGCGTCTCTATAAATTACTCCAAGAAAGGTTTACATTTTGGTTCATTGGTGTTCATATAGTGATCTGGCTTTATCCTTTGGCCTAGACTTTAGATCAAAAATCTAGTGCCATCTACCATATCTAAATATTTGAAATAGATGCAGATGATGATGAAAATCACAACACTAGAAAACATGCAGCAAACCTGTGGCTTTGTTAATACATTTACTTATGTAGATGTTATTGTAAGAATTTTGAATAAGCCTTTCATAACTAATACTCAATTTCCTTACCTTAAGACCTGTCAACATCCTATCATTTTGTTAAGATCCTTTGATAAAGAGGCGGCAGATATCTTGCAAGGATGTGGAAACATCCAGCAGTGTAAGTGAGCAATGATTTTTTGGTTCAGAGCTCCTTTACAGAAGGCATAATCTAATCTTACGTAAAAAACCATATGCCAAAACCTTTAGTATTATCCAGCTAACTGACTGTGTAATGTAAAATCATCTTTGGTCTTTTCAGTTTAGTTTAAAGTGATAGGTGTACACAAAAAGACCTAAATAGATCTGAAAGCTTACTAATGGCAAATTAAACACATTTGAAGCATTCTGACTTCTTGAAGACCAAAGTCTCCTGTACTTTGAATAGTTTATTCACCTTGACTAGTTGTGTAGCATCATAAGTTTCTACATATCCATGCATTTGGGCCCCTCAGGTTATGAGGGACATTGAGGTGCTGGAGCAGGTCCAGAGAAGAGCAACGAGGCTGGTGAAGGGACTGGAGCACAAGTGCCATGAGGAGAGGCTGAGGGAGCTGGGGGTGTTCAGCCTGGAGAAGAGGAGGCTCAGGGGAGACCTTATCACCCTCTGCAACTCCCTGAGAGGAGGTTGGAGTCAGGTGGGGGTTGGTCTCTTCTCCCAGGCAACCAGCAGCAGGACAAGAGGGCACAGACTCAAGCTCTGCCAGGGGAGGGTTAGGTTGGATCTTAGGAAGAGATTTTTACAGAGAGAGTGCTCAGGCACTGGAATGTGCTGCCCAGGGAGGTGGTGGATTCACCATCCCTGGAGGTTTTGAAGATGAGACTGGATGTGGCACTTAGTGCCATGGTCTAGTGACCACGGTAGGGTTGGACTTGATGATCTTGGAGGTCTTTTCCAACCAGGCTGATTGGATCATTTAATTTCACATTGGATAGTCTTTGATTATGAGATAAAAGAAAAAAGGTTTCTTCTGTATCTGTGCACATCAAGTCTTCTGCAGGTTATACTTATCACAGAAGAGTAATTTCATTTGGTGATTTCTCTACATGTCCTGAAAACTGTCTTTTGCATACAAATATGTAAAGGATCTGTTTCTAGCTTTGCTTTCACAGGCAGAAATGAAGTGCAGCTCCATGAAGGTCTATAGAATTCTAATGCTAAGTAATTTGTGGCTGTTTCTCAGGAAAGCTCTCTGTGGTCAGCCAGGGTGTGCTCCCAGTTACACTGAAGAAATTCAGAGAGTTTGGATTACTGTTAAGCATTTGGGTTTTGTTTTATGTGATGCTTTTGTTTTCCTAATTTCTGATACAATACAGATTGTATTTAATGACAGTCTGACTTTATAATTTTTAAAATGTAATGGAGTACAATTTTTCCTCTGCCTTGTGTTTTCTGGGTTTTTTAAGACCACCACTGGAAAAGTTATAGGTTTGGAACAGTGCAGCTGTTGCAATCTGAGCAGCTGTTAGGGTTAATTTATTCTGTCTGCAAGATCTAAATAGAACTCTCCTATCATACCATTGTAAGTGCTTTCATCTTGTAAGAAGAAAATACAGTTCTTCGTTATTTTCTGAATTTTATACAACCTAGAAAAATATCTTCATAACCAATATGAGGTAATTTTCCATTTTTAATTGCCTGCAACTATAGCATAGTTATTCATAGCAGAGTATAGGATACAACTGCATAGTGTATGGTAGTTGCAATATTTACTAAAGTGGGAGGATAGGCTGAAAAATAACCCTCTTTCCACAGTGGTACAATCGAAAAAGTCATTCAGCAAGAGCTTCATAAACAAATGCAAGAATTGAAATGTACAAAGTAGGACAATATACACAGTTAACTCCACATTCATGGTGTTAATAACCTCAGTAATATTTTAGTGTGTATAATACTTATCTTAACCAGTTTTGGGGGTCTTTTCTTCTCCACTCCAAATAGGACATGTGAGCATGAGTGTGGAGAAATCCTTTGCAGAGTTTTCCCAGCCAGACTGGGCTGAGGTATTGAGTGCACAACAGCTATAGCTATAGCAGGACACGAGGGTGAAGTGTTCTTATGTTCACACAGGAACTGTGTGCTGCAGGAGTGGGGACATCCCTGTCTGAGGGCATCCACTGTCACACAGCTTGGCTCAGGAATAGATTACTACAAAAAGAATAGAATTGTCGTCTAAAGAGAAATATGTGTACTTGTTTCTCTAGTAAGTTCTGAAAAGAATCATCAATGTTTAGTGTTGTGTGCCCGAACTCTTGAATATTCACACTGCTGTCCTAGCCCTGGTGGTGGTAAGCATGGCTTCCTGTCCTCTACCTCAGCTAGAAACTTCAACCAGTGCCCTTATCTGTCTCGAAAGACAGTACAGAGGAATATTGAGCTTTTTTTCCCCTGCTGAGAATTGCCACTTCACAAACATTTGTTTTAAAAGTTGTGTTATCTGTGAAATAATTACCTTCCTAAAACCACCGAGATCTGACTTCCCCCTCACCAAACAACACAATGAGAAAAGTAATTTTATTAGAGTTTGTCATTTTGTTTTTCAGAGCTGTGTATGCAAAGGTAAAAGTCCCTGCTATTGTGACGGCACAAAAGGTAGTAAGGTAAGAACAAATACATTTTCCCTTTTTTAGTATTAGCTATGTACCTGGAAATTGTTAACACATTAGTTCAGTTGATGCAGTGAGTGGATTTAGTGTGTGATGGTATTTTGCCAACAGAGTCTACAGAGAACTGTAAAAGGAATGCATTACCTGACAAAATTCTGTTAACGCTGGGGACACTGTGTCACTGAGACTTTTAAACTGTTGTTTGAAATGCATTAGTTTGTTTACAGCATTGCATGTCTGAACACCAACAGAACAACTGCCCAAAGCACTGGATCCTTTTCACAAACTCCTACCGAGGGCCCACAGGTAGGGTTACCCTGGCAGCAGCTCTCCTGTTACAAATTTTATAATGCCACCAAGAGTGTTCAGTGCTTCCTTCTTTCCATCCATGGACCCTGCCTGCTCTGGTTCCTGAAGGAAAACTCCATGGACTGGCGTCAAACAGATAAATCTCAAGACAGAGGATGAGTTTCTGGGTCCTAATCACAAACACCTTGCCAGCATTGAAAAAACAGCATCAAATCCATCAGTGGTAACAGATCCATGGCTCTGCCTGTTGCCAGTAGCAGCTTGGCAGAGGCTCTGAGTGGCTTTTAGACAAACCTGAATTACACAAATGCCAAAAATTCTTTGAAACTCCTGCTTGTAGTTGGAAAAACAAGTGATTCACAAATGAAAGGGGCATTATTGAAGAAGTCATGGTTGTAATTCAGGCTAACCAGGGACACAGAGATTGCCATACTAAACCTTACCAACAGATTCCAGATGTCTGTATAGACCTAGGATTGTGATTAGTCCCATGGATTGACACATATGTCTGGTAAAGAATTACTCACAGCTTTCCTCCTGTACTTTTACTGCCAAGAAAAACTCCTATTGCACGACAAAAAACACTGCTAGTCTTGCTTTTAGGAAGCTTCATTCAGTGTTGGAGAAAATTTCTCTCAAAGTAAATATGTTAATTGTTAAAACATATTTTCCTAACTGGGAAAGGAGACTCCTCATGTCTTTAGTAAAAATCTCTGGGCTTATTTTTCATGTTCTTGGTCAGTCTAGCCTAACTTTGTCATAACCAGTGAAGTTGACATAGCTGAAAAACTAGAAAAAAATAAGCTGCCTACTAAAAGAGAAATATTAGTAAGAATATACACCTGCAACTTGCTTTCATCAGTTCCATGTTAAACAGCTGAGCAGTTTGTAGGTAAGAGATAATCATTGTTTACACTGATGAAGTTTTTCAGCTTTGGAAAATCAGGACTATTGCATTTATCAATATGTTTTGGCAACTGTTGAATGTTAAGAAATTCTCCAAGCTAAAAATCCTCTGTCTTGTTGGTCTGGCACGGAGAAAAGTGGGGCTGAAATTGCCTGTAGTGCGTGGAAGGGAGTGGAGCTGTCAGGGGAGTGCAGTGCTGCGCTGGGTGCAGAAGGTTTACAGCAGGGAGGGGTGGGGTGAGCTCAGGGAAGGGGTCGAGGGCTTTGTTTTCCCTCTGAGCTGGTGCCACATCCCCTCCCAGCGGCACAGCCTGGCATAGAGTTCATCCTTCTCTCCCCTTCCTTGGGAGAAATAAACTCTTTGTTTTAAAAAACTATGCTGATTTATCGTGCAGATCTCACAGACACTTCATAACGCAATTCTTACTTTAATTTGTGTTAAAATATCCTGGAATTTTTATTTTTTATTTTATTCTAAAGCTGTGTAAAATCTGGGGAGTTTATGGGCTTTTCAGGAGCGAGAATTGGTGGAGGGCCAAGCCAAGGTGTTTTGGTTTCCCAGAGACTTCTTTTGGATCGTGTCTTGTACGTTGAATAATAAGACACTCAAACTTCTGCACAGCAAAATTTCAGATACTTTCTTTTTATAACTCTCCCCTGATAACAGCACTAAGAAAATAGGCTCTGAAAGGATTTCCCAGTTACCCCTAGTATAGCCTCAGTTGCTCCCAGTCACACCCAGAA
>NW_008651157.1:0-5700 GCF_000695815.1 Acanthisitta chloris
GCGCTGCTCCCAGGACCCACACTTTGTTATCTATTGTTGGCAGATACACTGTGGCCGGTGTGGAGTAACTTAGTGAATTCATCTGTTTTCTGATGCGTATTCCATAGCAGTCCCTTTCATTGCGTATACTTCAACCTACATCTTAGAGTCTTGAACGGACTTCTCAGTGTATTTCTATGCTGCAGGTTCCTGAAGGAACGTTTGGACAAGCATGGGCTTTTCATTGGAAATGTGGTCTGGTGTGGACGTTGTCTTGGCCTTCTTGCAGAGTGCTGCGCTTAAAAAAGAAAATAAATAAATAAATAAACTGTGAAAGAATGCTTTAAAATGCCAGGCACTAAGGGGTTAAACGATGTATTTGTAAATGCCATAACCTGAATTTCTAGACAGATCACTTTGCATGAAGTCTGTGACAGTAGAAATGACAGGGTGAGAAGAGTGTGTGTGATGACCTTATAAGCCTTTCATTTTGTCTGGCATCATAGTCTGAGATGAACATCTAGTTCAGACCTTAAATTTTCACCCTTTTTTTTTTTTTTTTGTGGTGAAATAAACCTACGGAATAAGTGGCTCTATCCTTGACTAACTGCAAAAGCTGTCACATATAATAAGTTATTGTGCCAGTGTTACAATAGTAATGGGATATTAAACCAGCACATTTTGGCAGTAAGTAGCTGTAATACTTATGCCCTGTTTTGACGTCTGTAGAAGGAGGATTAGCTCAGACAGAATTTGTAGTGGGAGGGTGCGAGTGGGATGAAAAGCAAAAGCTGCTTAATCTTAATCTTCTCAAAAAGGTAACTACAAGTAGTGCACATGGTTAAAACACATATGCTCCTCTCACTAATGGCTTTTAATTCTAGTCTCTTAAATATTTTATGTAAACTCAGTAGTGCCGAAATACTACTTTTTGTAAGATTCAATGCATACTAAACAAGCTCCCTGCTCTGGGGAAAAGGAAGCACTGAGGAACAGCAGAGTCTCTGTATGAAGGTCTGACAACAGAGCTATGAAACTGCTGTGGTGAACTCACCGTGTGTGTGTGTACCTCTGCACCCAGACAGAGGTGTGTGTACCTGTGTATACCCACACCAGACACAGGTGTGTCTCAGGTTAGACTTTTTAGACTCAGGTTAGGCATTTTTATTGTTTCAGTTTCATGATTTCACTTGCTTTTTTCTAACAGCCTTCATTTGTCTTTTGGGCGTCTGTTTTTAGTTTGAAAAGTGTGAAGGCACAGAGAAAACAATGCTTCAGGGTGTGCAAAACCACTGTCCCCCCTGAAGTTTGCTTCCTCTGGTGGTTTTACAATGGGTGTATATTTTTACATACTTATCATGACCTCCTTAGATGAATGAAATCTCAAGTGTCCTGTGAGCTTTCTTATGTAGGTCTTTGTTCATTTTCGTAGTCTCATAGGACAGCTTTGAAACTAGACTTCAGTAGAATTTTTGGGATACTTTTTCTGCTGAAGTTGCAGATTTAACAGAAAACTATTACTTTTTAATTTTAGTTATAAAAGCTTTGTATCTTCAGTGTATCTGCATGTTATCACCCAAAAGATGACTGGTGGATCCATGTGGTCCTGAGTGTGGCTTTTATCTGGATTTTTCCATCAGTTCTAGTTGCATATTCTCTTCATCTCCACAAGATTTTAAAAAATCTTTTAATTAACAAAAAAAGCCTTGGCAATTAATGATGTGAAAACCCACTGAGAAATGTGTGTTGCTCACAAACATACAGCACATGAGCACAGGAATTAAATGTTAAGCCACCTACTAACATATGCTTTATGATTTAGATTTATGATTTATAATAGATGCTACAAAGGAGGTGGTGGTACCTTAGTTGTTCAAGAGGGTGGAGCCTTGAAGTCTACCTCTACCAAAAGGGTCTCAAGGAGATTGGGAGAGCACAAAATACACAGCTATTGCTTTAGGTGTTAAGAGAATCATTTGGTAAAGGAAGTATGAGAGGATTAAAGGAGGTGGAATATGTTATAGGTCATATGGGAAGGTTTTGGAAGGTATTGGTAGATGCACAAGATGATTACTGCTAAGATGCAGGAAAAGACATCATGGCAGCCCAACCACACTGGAAGGCACTGGAGTAGCACACACAAGTGCTGCTAGACAGCAGCCTCAAGGGTGAGGAAAGATTTACTTAACAAGCTCCTCAATGGTGCAAATGTTGGACAAAGATTGTGGTTTGTGTCAGAAGTATTCAAGCAGTGTATCACACTCAGGAAGGGTTTGAACATAGCCTTTAGTCTTGACTTTCTGAGAGAGGGAATTAGTAAGTGAGCTATGCATTGGTTCAGATTCAGAAGGGTGTATTTAAAAATACTCTAGCTTGGGAGGTAAATTATGTACAAAAATGAAAGCCTAAACTGTGTAGCAAAAAGGGAAGATATGTCAAATGCTGGGAGGAGCCTTTAAATGTAGATTTCATGCAAGATTTGCATGGGTTTGAATGCCATGGTAATTTTGATAAGTGTAGATTTAATGCAAGATTTCTACTTGCATGTGTTTGAATGCCATGGTAATTTTGATAAGATTGTGTTAAAATATTGCAGTACTATTAAAATATTATGCTTTGAAATACACCTTTTGTTTTTTTCTTCTTTGAAATGCACTCCAGAATGCTTTCCATAACAAATGCAGGCCAATGTTTGGTATAAATTACACAGGAACAGGACTGGAAAATGCAAGATTTCTACTTGCATGTGTTTGAATGCCATGGTAATTTTGATAAGATTGTGTTAAAATATTGCAGTACTATTAAAATATTATGCTTTGAAATACACCTTTTGTTTTTTTCTTCTTTGAAATGCACTCCAGAATGCTTTCCATAACAAATGCAGGCCAATGTTTGGTATAAATTACACAGGAACAGGACTGGAAACAGTTGATCATAAGGCTACATACAGGATGATGATGACTGAAGGTTTGTGTAGCAACTTTCTAGAAAGATACTAGAAATGTTACACAGACCATGACACCCTTCATTTTCTGTTAAAATCAGGCTGCACTTCGGTGACTCCCAAAGAGACTCCCCTGAGGCAAGCATTTGACTTTGCAAACCATTTAGGGTGGAAAAGTTTGGGAAGTTTTATTGTCTAAGGCTTGTAGTGGAGGATACCTAGGTTTTGACTTATGTCAGCACAGGAGCATGCGAGCTTTGCCCATGTGGCTTGTTTTGTGGCATTTGGTTTAGGTTATAATTCAAAATTAATGTTCTTGTTTGTCTTGAAAGTATTAGGTGGTCTCTGATTACAGCTTAGTGCGACATTTTCTTGCTCAGTGAAGAAACGAAGAGTGGGAAGGTGTACTGTGACAAATGGCATTTATGATTCTTTAAAAAAAAATCAGATAATGCCTGAATCATCAATGTAATAGTTCATCCTAACCAGCAAAAAGAAGCATTTTTTTCATTGTGCAAGCTGACAATAGGAACATTTGCCAGGAAGAGCTACAAAGGTGGATGCTAAGTGTGTGATTATGCACTAAGTGGTTGTGATAACAGGCAGAGAATTCAGAGCATGATTGACAGGCTATTTTGTATTGATTAGAGAAGTAAACCGGGCTTTGAAAAGCTAGACAGCTGGCATGTTTCATAAAAATAACTCTTTTTGGAAGCTGAAATAATTAGGCTTATTTGTTTGTGCCACGTGGTAAAGGCATTCAGAACTGCTGTTTGGGAATACCAGTTAGTGGCTGTTTTCCAGCTGATCCCTTCAGAGTTTCTACAGCCACCTAAAACTTTATCATATACTGAGAATGAAGTCAGTTTCCCCCGGAAATTGTTGCATGATTCATGGCTTCCCTTGTGAAAATAAAAAAATAAACACCATAACTTTGTTTCAGTGTCTGCTGTGATAAATATCACAGTTCCTTAAGTAGTGGAAGATACTGTACTATGATTTCCTAATGCTGGCAGTGGCTGGTGGGAGACCCTGCAAATATCTGGTACACTGTGGTTAATGATGATTTTAAAAGGACAAAGCAATGCTGACACTGGTCCTTGCACTCTGCAATATTTTTCATACTTTATTCACCTTCCTTGCATCTGTGGTTATGATGTTGGTTAACTGATTGCTCCTGAAGTCCGAACACAGGCTTGCACTTCTGTCTCTGAAGACCCTTGGGTACCTTCATAAGGAGCTTCTGTGGGCTGATAAACTGTAAAAACAGCTTCCTGGAGCTAAGCAACAAAAGTGTGACTAATGGACCTTTCAGAGGAAATGCTGGGACATCATGTTTAATGCCACCACTATTTACCTAACCCTAGGTTTAATTTTTCTTCTTGATGAAATAACTCACCTGCTTGTACCTACTTGTGTGTCCAGTTGTCTGTAGCTGTAAGACAGCCTGTTACTAGGGGTTAGCTTGTGCTGCTGCCATGGGGATCCAGGGGAAAACCAGGCATGCCCTTTTGCATTTTCCCAGTGTGTTGTCCACATTATCCCCCATTCAGCTATCTAGGAGCCAGGCAAGTTGGCAGTTGTACGAAGCATTGTGGGGAAGAAAGGGCAGCAGAAATTGCTGACTGTCTGCTAATGCATCTGTGTAATCACCATTCTGAGGTTAGATTGCAGGAAGATGAGAAAATTGCTGAATGAAGTCTGTTTAGTCTTTTTTTTTTCTTTCTCTTTTTCCCCTCTTTTCTCTCCAGTCCAAATTGCCAACTGTTGGTGCTGCAATGAGTAACAGTATAACCTGTGGAGAGGCACAAGTTTTCCATTTGGAATAGAAACAGAAGTGTGTAGCTACCCTATAATTTTGAATCCTTGAGACTGGATAGAGGTGGTTGAATATAGCAGTTTTGGGTGGCCTGGCCTCTAATAATAGGATGGAACAGATCTTGTAGTAAGGCTATAGTCAGGAGAAACGTTTTTTGGGATGAAGGTCAAAATACAGCTTGAGCACAAGGATAGAATAGAAATGCAAAGGATAATAAAATAAATGTCAGCCCTTCTATAGCTCTTGCACAAACACTTCTAACACCAGGTTGTTGCATTGCCATTTTTCATATGTATTGCTTAGATAATTTAGTAAAATGCTGTTTTATTTCATGGAAAGCTCTCAGTGATGGCCAAATCACCACATGTGAAGTGGTGTGATTCAGGGGGTGCTGAAGGCATGGCTGGCTAGTGATTACAGGTGGAGTTGTCGGTGAATGGCCAGGGGAACTGGGTGTGTTGCGATTCTAGCAGTTTTCCAGAGGGTGAGGGAATAAGGGACCAGCTGAAGAGGGGAAACAAGATGGGATGATGAGTAGGCTGAAGAGGTGGGAGTAATTACTTTGGGGGGCTCTTTTGGCTTAACTAGAATCTCCCCAAAACCATTTGGTGTGAATACTGTGAGCAAATCAGCCCTTGAGAACTGTATGGGTGTGACCTTTTACCACTAGAATATGTATATGTGCAGGTAGGATATAAACTGACCCAACATAAGGTCATCTGGGATTAAAAGAATAAGGATAGATTTAAGAACTCAGGTTCCATTCTCAAATCCATCTAACCTGAGTAGTGGAAGAGCAGACATGCAGGGAAAAACACTGTCCTTCTTGCTAACATCATCCCAAACATTGGATGGGATTAATTTGATGGCAATTTTTATGTGGGAAAGCATTTTTTTACATTGATGAGTTTTCTTCACAATCTGTTTATTCAATGTGACTTCACTGGTTGGTCACAAG
>NW_008651157.1:5737-28545 GCF_000695815.1 Acanthisitta chloris
CCAGAAGAAGGTATTTGCAGCAGAACACAACCTCTGACCTCAGGGCAGAGGGAGGCAGGTTCCTGTTCAGGGGCATGTTCAAAGGAAATGCTTGCAGAGGTCAGTGTTATAGTAGGAGGAGTGGTTCAAACAATTAAAACTGTAAAAACTATAATCTTAATTTTAAAAAAGTCCAGAAAATCATTTAACAATTCAAGCGTGTTGACTGCTTTGCCTTTGCTTGTTTTTTGGAGATGTGATGTTATCTGCTCAGCCACTGGCTGTGATCTGTGTGTGATTAGGATCTAAGCCCATACAATTTTGAGCATATGGTATACTGTTTTAAAATTGTAAGTTTCAAATAATTACATTCTGGTGCTGTTTTTTAAGAATTATTTAATTATCTGTTTGTTCTGGAATGGTTTGGCTGCCAGTTAATATTCAGTTCTGGCCTGGAGCCATCAAAATCATAAGGTTTCTTTCAAGTTTCATAATAATGTTAAAAAAGAGCTGCTCAGTTTCCTTTAAGGAAGTAAAAGAACTTCCTTTGGGTTTGTTTTTACTTTCTCTGGAGTTCAGAGACATGTATGACCTATTATTGCATAGGAAAAGTAGTAGGGATATCGTGACAATCCTCAAGTGGATGACGCAGAGTTGGACTTGTAACAGATTTTCCTTAATATTAAAATTTGGTTCACACAGAGCCTCCAAAGTGACATACTGGACTGGGGATTGTTACTGACTCCAACTTTTGTCAGATTTCTGTAGAGTAGCATGTGCAGCTGAAGGACACTGACCTTATTTCCAACCAAATGGAGGTAATCGAGGCCAGATCAAAGCACTTACTCTCTGAGATTTCTGAATGTAAGGATTTCTTGAGCTAAGGGTTTAGGTGGACCAAAAGAAAGTTAAGGACACCTATTCCTTGAAATATTTCATGCTCTCATATATTTGTTTTTCAAAAAAGTGAACCATGTGAGACCTATAAAATCATAGTTGGAAAACCAAAGGCCAAAGCATGGAAACTTGCAACAGTTCTTAAAAGGAGTATGAAAATGCAAGGAGAGGTTTTAAGCTAGCAAAGGAACTGCAGTAGTCTCTTCAGTACTTACCATTTGGGTATGCCATGAAGGCTGACTTTTTCAAATGGGGAATGGTTTCTTGTCCCCTGTTGTTTAAACTCTGTTGAAAGCTGTGTACTTTGACAGATTTTATTCTAGACTGGATTTTATGGGTAGACTGTAACAGAGCAGTGAAGCTTCTCTGTGGTTTGAAGGGAAGCAGTCAATACTGCATCATGTTCTGTTCAGAATGCAGCTTCAAATTCAAAACCACATCCATCTTCAGAGATTCTGCTGCACTCTGAGACTTTACAGAAGTGTTGGTAGTGCCAAGCAGATGTCTCTGCAGGACTGGAATTCAGAGGTGCCAGTGGGAGCTTTACCTGTGTGTTTCCCATAATGTGGAGCAGAACTCAGCTGAAGATGTTCTTGTCTTGGCTCTCAGCCCTCGGGCTGAACTGACATCAGCACATCAGTGGCTAAAAAGTATGACTAAAAGTACTAATCAAAAGAGAGAGAATGCATGAGCTGGCAAGCATGAACTTTGATGCTAACCATTACTTTGTCTTCTGATCAAAACAGATGTCTAAATCTGGGAGAAAGTAGAACATAAAGGGAACTACAGACAGGTTGGAATAAACATTCCATTATTGTTTCGAAGTGCAATCCTGCTATTTCTCTTTGTTTACAGTCAGAGCTAATTTAGACTCTTGTTAAGTTCCTCCAGGCAGGGGCATGTCATCCCTGTGTCCTGGCTGATGGAAACACGTGATGTTCTTTATAAATAGACTAGTGAAGTTGGTGGGAGGAGAAGTGCCTTTGCTGTCAGGATACTGCCAGAGCCTGGGCATGAAGGCAGCGAGCTCCAAGTTGAATCTCTAAAGGGGAAGTGTTCTGGGAAGAGGGAGAAAGGAGACTAAATTTAAAATGGGTTTATTTATTTATTTATTTTTAACAGAAGGATATATAGGACATGAAAATTATATTTGAAGTTCAGATCTTCTTTCACATAAAGTGATAATTTTGGGAATAGCAGAGAGGATGGAGAAGGAAAAGAATGATTTAGGGCAATGAATTCATCCCAAAGGAATTGGGTATTTACAGTAGCTTATGTTTTGAAGCTATAGTTTCCTTTATCTCTTTGTTAGTTCATGTATTTAATTCTATTTTTCATATTAATAGTTCCAGGAACCGCTGATTATGTAGAAATAATTGCAGTACTGATCCCCTTTAGTGACTACATGCCAAAAATTATTGTGCTTGGTGTTAAAAAAAATGCTGGGTTGGTATTCAAGTGCTTATAAGTGTGATTTTTGAAATGTTACTGAATAAAAAAGGATATTTACAGGTCACAATCATGGTTTTTCTTCTGAAAAGTTTTGTCTGTATCATCAAAAGCACTCTGTTTTTAAAGTGGTTCCTTGCAAGGTGATTAGGGGTCAGAGTACAGGGGAGCTAGGCTGACACATCTATACTGTGTGCTGTGTGAAAAAAACCCCAACACTTAATGAACTTTTCATGCTTTTTAACAGTTCCCACACTTCTCATTTTTCCTCAGTTACCTTTGTTCAAGATAACATGAGCATCATTTAATCAGAAAACTGATGTAATTTTAATGAAATTCCAGAAACCGGGAGATTTCTGGCTGCCAAACATCAGTTTCCAATGCTGGGAAACCCATAAAGGGTAGTTGGAATACTCTAATGTTACATTACATTAACTATAACATTAATGCACAAAACTTGAATATAGATGTTTCTGCATGATTGTGTTTATTGCCCAGTTTCAAGAGATTCATAGACTTGTAGGTTCAAATTTAAATAAAACAAATATATTCTAAAGGACTTGGACAAAAATCGAATGCAAACCTGAAATATGTAAACACTTGTTCTGCTTGTGCCTCTTAACATATGATCTCTGACAGGAGGAGCTCATCATGGTGATTGAGTAGGACAGAATTGTAAAGAGGAAAGAGTCCTTTGAAGGATGTATGCTCAAGATGGCTTTCCAGAATTTCCAGTGTAATTTCCAGCTCTGTGAGAGTCCTGCTCAAACCTGAAAGTTGGTTAGACAAAAGATGTGTTCAAAATGTTCGCCAATTCATCTGCTTTCACACCTTGAGATTTAAAAGCTAAGATCTCGGAGTCAAGCTGACTTTTTCTTTTGAGAACAGTGCATTATCTTCCTGGTGTGGCTAATGGTCCCTTCATCACTTCTGTGTGCTAAGTAACTCATCACCTTTACTTACTTATTAAATACAGTGGTAAATTTGCTGCACGGTGAAAATAATGAGTGCTGTAGAGAGGGGCAAAATGATTTGAGTTAAGAGCTCTGTTTGATTCCTCAGCTTTTATGAAGTGGGAGCTTGTGCTGATTGCTTTGACAGACTGGGCAATACTGCTGGGCCATTGTCAACAGCTTTTGCACATTGCAGGACCAACTGTGCCAGTATGAGCATTTTAGAACTGACTAGATAAGGAAGAAACTTGGAATAGGAGAGACAAGAAATGTAGATATTTTAATGTACTAAATACTAAAATATATTAAACTTCAGCAACTTAGCTGTTTTGCTGGTTTTTGTGTTTGTTTGGTTTTTTTTTTTTAAATCAGATACTTGCTGAAAAATGTCAAGTAATTAAAAAATAAAAGTATCTTACAAGTAACCATTAGTTTTTACATATCAATGTGTGGCCATGCTCTCTTGGACAGGCACTGCTTCCTGCTGTTTCCATGCCTGATTACTCTGGAGTGGTACATGTTGCCTTTTTTTACCATGGCTTTCCTTGTATTTGCTTACTTTTGGTTTTGGTTTTGCTTTTTAATGAGGCTGCTGACCCGTTTGTACTTTTAGTGGAGTTTTGTGTGTCCAGTAGTTACTAACTTCGGCCCAAGCCATGGGGGTAGGCTGAGTTACATTACTGAGCAGGTTTTATTTAATGTTTTCAATGATGAAATACTTTTTTTTAACAACGCAGTTTATTGCACCAAGTGTTGTGACCTATTTTTCATAAGTCCTATTTTTATAAAAATGAAACACTTGTTTCTTTCCAATGGGAAGATGAAGAATTGTGATTAACAATATCACAGACACTAGCTGAGTGACTTTGTGGTGCCACGAGAAATGCAGCTTCAGTGCTGCAGGGATCCTATGTGCTGCCATTCAGTCAGCTGCAGGGGTTTACTGAGGGTTCCCTCACCCTGACAATTACAAGCATGAGTAACTAAGCAGGTCGTGCTGACCAGAGAACTGGATCTGCTGAGTGTTGCCATTTGCCCTCTGTTCTGGTGCTTGCCATAGTTCTTTATAGCAGTGGTAGATTTGGTCATGACAGAAAATTCCTGTAGGAAAAAAAAGTAAATCCCTTGAAGGACCAAAGAAAAAGTTTGGCTTACTCCACTTGCTGACACAGCTGTTTTCAGCAATTGCGAAGAGTATGAAGTTCCTCACTGTCTGAAGTTGTCTGGACTTGTGGGTTTTAGTGGATGAAGAATGTACTCCCTGGTAGGTTGCAGCCCCATGGCAGGGGAATAACTGCTGGAACATCATGAGTTAAAGTGAAAGTCAAGGCATAAATTCTCATTATAATTCTATCAGGAGCTGTCACCTTCATTTCAGATGTCTTCAAAACAGATTTTGTCAGAAAATAAGTCTAGAAATGTAGATGCAAAATAAAAGATGTATCTGAAAGAAATTATAGTTAAAAACTTTCTTCTTCAGTGTAGAGACATCAGGCTAGTAAGTAGGTCCTGGTGTTCTTCCATGACCTTTTCTGAAACTATCTATGAATGTTGCTCCAAATCAATCTTATGTTGTCTGTAGGCTTTTTGTTCTCCCTCCTACACTCTATAAACTTGCTACAAAATGTACCTATATCTGCCTTTGGCATATAGCTAGGGACAGGCTGAACACTACCTTCCTTTTTGGGCAAAGTCACCATTTCTTCTCTTTGCTGTTTCACTGCAGCCACTTCTGTTCCAGTAGACAATGTCATTTTGATGTACCACATCAGATAAATAGAGTAATTTTATTAAGGCAGACTTTGAAGAGTACTATTGATTATTTATGGAGACATGCTAATTTAATCGAGTAGATTCATTTAAGCTGTCATGGAGAGTGAGTATAATACTGTGCTCATGCTTCATGCTGGAGAGCAGGTTTGTGTTATAGATGTTTACTGCTGACTTAGAGGATGTAACAGTATCAGGCAATTGGCACACAAGTTTGACAGTAGTGGTTTAGTGTCACGTCTAACCTCACAAGCACTTCGAAAGCATCAGTGTCAGGTTATTTTCAGGGCCTGACTTAAAATAATCAAAAGAAATAGTTTCACTAGTCAGCTCTGCAAAAAATGTCTTCTCTCAATTTGGCTCAGGAGGAGGAGCTGCCAGGGGGAGGTTCTGTGTGGAGAACTAGCTGGCAACATCCCAGGAGTGCTGAACAGAAAGTAGGTTAGTCATGCCAGCTGCTCTGCTGGCAGCTCCGTGCCTCAACTGGGCTCTGAGCAGACATGCTGCTCTGCCAGCTTTTCTAGGTAGTTACAAACTTTTCCAGTGGCATGGCCTAGTCTCCTGACTCCCTGGCCTGGCCTTCATTCTAAGGCTGCTTTGGTGTGAGCATGCAAAAGCATAGTACCTTGCACTAGCACGTGTTGGCACTGTCATGTGAGCTTGGGTAAGAGCTGAGGGTGCTTTAAATGCTGTGAGTCATTCTGGCATATTTTGATAAGTTGAGATTTTTGGATCATGTTTAAAAGATAAAAATTCTGTGGGTGGGTAGGTAGGTAGGTATGCTACAAAAGGTGGCTCAGAAGCAGCGTTTTACTTATGTGCATTTTGATATAGGATGATTTATTAATGACTACTCTTATGAATATCTAGATTGCTTATGTGTGTCACACTTATAATTAATGTCACGGAAATGCTGGAGTTCTGTAGGTCGTCTCTATCAAGTCCTGCTCTTATGGAAACAGAATCATGGAATTCATTAGGTTGGAAAAGACTTTTTAAATTGAGTCCCACCGATTTCCTCAGCGCTGCCAAGCCCATCACTAAACCATGTCTCTAAGTGCCACATCTACACGTCTGCTGAATCACTCCAGGGATGGCAACCTCACCACTGCCTTGGGCAGCTTGTTCCAGTGCTTGACAGCCCTTTCTGTGAAGACTTTTTGCCTGATATCTAATCTAAACCTCCCTATTCTTAACGATGAGCGTAAATTGGTGCATTTTGGGCACATGTCAGAAGCTGCTGCCCCTGGCCCTGAGTTCCTCCTTTGCTGTAGTGGTGTGGTGCTTGCCTTTAAAAGCAGTAAGGATTTGTCTCTGAAGCACAGAGCCAAGGCCCATACCTGGAGACCAGAGAGGTGGTGCTGTCAGTTGTTGATAGAATCGACCTTTGGGTGCTGGGAGCTTACAGCATGGAGATGGTGAGACTGGGGCATGACCTGCACTCTGGCCTGTGTGCTGAGTAAATAGATAAAGATCAACATTACCTAAATGTCATGTTAGCAGCAGAAGCTCTGTAATGCTGCAGCCTCTTGCTATGTGCTAGTATATCCTGAAGACTCAAAATATATTTTGCTGTGTGGTTTTTTTTTTGTTTCATCTGCCTGTGAAAATAGGTTTGTGGGAAGATAGTGTTGGTTTGGTTTTATTCCTTCCTCCTCCAGGCTCTCTTTTATCTTTTTTAGCTTACAAATGCTCACATCAGTGAGTGCTCACAATACTTACTGCACTACCTTCACTTAATATGTGCTGGGTAAGTGGTGTTTTTCTCTGGGAGTACCTTGTGTCCTGGCATGGAGGAGCAGAGGCTTCAGGACTTGATCTCACATACCTCCACTTGATTCCCAGCAGCTTGTTACCAAGTAGGAGCTGATCACAAACTGTATTGACAGGCTTATATTTAACAGCTGCTGAACAGGAGCTGTTCCTATTCCTCAAAAGTTGCAAAGCGACAACTTTTAATTTGTTAGCAGGCCAAAATAGAAAAGAAAAATGTTTCCATCTTGTTTATAATTTCTTTATGATTGCATTTCAAACTCAGAGTTTTAAAGCTTCTGAACATGCATTTAAGGCTTTAGGCTAATTAAGCTTTTTCCTGAAAACATATTGCTAATAGGAGGTGTGTATGATCTTTTTTCCAGTCTTGTAATTTTTCTTTTTTTTTTTTGAGGCAGCTTTATTTTATGCAACAACAGTATTAATGAGTGTAGACTGTTCACAAGACCTCTTGTTCCTGAGAGGTTTTTAATAGATTTTACCTTCTCTTCCCTGCTAAGTCTATTTTTGCCTTTTCCTGTGGTTCCCCTTCTGTTCTTCCATCTGTTTGGTTGAATTGCTTTATTCTGTCCTGGTGTTTTGTATACACTAATCCTATTGCTTTCTACCCTTCAGAGCTTTGTTGAGTTGCACTGGTTTAGTTCAGTTGCATATCCACATAGCTTTCACCAAAATGTTCCAGGATGAGCTATGATTTTGTGAAATAGGAACTGGTAAAATTGTTCCTTCTGCCTTTCTTTTTCTTTTTTTTTATTTTTTTTCATCTTTATTTTTATTACTGCTTGCACATGCCATTTATGGTGCTGTTGGCATTTGGGAAACTACTGTAATAGCTCTGGTTTCTTGCTTCTCAGAATCCCCAGATTTTTCCATTTTTCCACAGTTTCTAAAAGCTGTAAAGGTAGCTCTCCAAGGAAAATGAGATGGAAAGACCTCAGTCCTGCAAAATGTACATGCATAATGGATTTCACTTACTGCAAGCCTCACTGCCTTGGTTTCTGGAAAATCACCACTAACACTCTGTGTCCCACTGCTTTGTGCTACAAGAGTCTCTTTGGGCCACCCTTTAGATCTCACCACTCTTTTCAAGTCCAACCACAATAGATAAAATAAGTTCAGTGATTCCTGAGGCATTTTCAAATACTAATCAGAAAATTAAATGGGGGAAAAATCCGAATTTTGAGGTTGCAATTTTATCAGCACTCAGAGATTAAAGTCTTGCTAAGATGGTTAGTTTTTAGAGTGCAAAAGAGTTTTCATAAGCAAATATGTGTTAATTGCATGTATATGTAAGCCTTGTCATGCTCAAAAGCAGGAAAGAAGGAAGAGAAGTTCCATGAGGAAATAAGTTGCTGGGGCAAAAAGAAACAGTGGTGGTGGTGGGAAAAAAGTTCTTTTCTGTCAACATGTTTGAATGTTACTATCATAAACAGAGCTCAGTTCAAAGGACCTGGGAGTCTCAGAAGATTTCTTTCAAGACTAACCATTTTCCTGCAACACGCTGTCAGTGCTAGGAAGAGGCATCTCTTGCACATAAGAGCAGCTGGTTGTTTAAAAAAAAAAAGTGTAGGGGGGAGAACAAACCCCCCTCGTTCCTTATATAGAGCCATTTTCCAAAGGAAAGGGTACATCTGTGAAAACAGGGCACTTCAGCAAATTCTGTGCACTCTGGAATGTCATTTTGCAAGGAAAAGTGTGGTTTTTGCTAGCAGTGCATGCTGCTCCTCTGGATGTTGTCAGGAGAGGGCTTGGATGTTTTGCATTTTCACTTTTGCGAAGAGTTATTTGAGTTCTGAAGTTTTATTAAACACTATTGATTTGAAATATGTTATGATCCTCACCAAAACAGTTTTAAAATACTGTTAAACAGAATTATTCCAGGTGCTAATCTTAAGTCAATATATTTTTCCATTTTCTGTGCAGTGATATTGGCAGGTCTTCTTACATTTTAGTATCTTAAATGAGAATTGTGAATGTATTAACCCTGTGTTAACAGGAGAAAACTTTATTTTAAGGAAAATGGCAATTTCTTTACTTGAAAGATCTGTCTTGTGGAAATATAGTTAATCTTATAACTAGGGTGAAGGCAATTTATTGATGCTGTTGTTACCAATTTGAATTGCCTTGTGTGCTTGCCTTTGAGAAATAACTTGACATTGTCAAAAGGATATTTGAATTTTCTTTGCTACAGCTGATGCTGCCACATCTGAAGTGTATTTGCCAATGTTTTGTTGTTTACAGGAACTATTGATATATGAAGATGAAACCATGAAGAGAAAGCAGATCGAATAATAATGCTTTTCCGAAACCGTTTTCTGTTCTTGCTGGCCTTGGCAGCCTTGTTAGCCTTTCTGAGCCTCAGTCTACAATTCTGTAAGTGTCCTCCCCTTTTGTTTTCTACACATAGTGGCCTATAGATGTGTTTAAAAATAGCCATGATTACATGTTGTTTAAGCATGCTTTCTGTATTGAAATATTGGGGTTTGTTTGGGGTTTTTTTGTTTGTTTGTGAAGGGTTTCATTTGTTTGTTTCCCTAAAGAAGTAACAAAACCAGTTTTGTGTGCCATATAGGAAGGTATACAATAAAGAGGCTTTGAATCAGGCTATCTTATTAAAAAAAAAAACAAAACAAAACAAACCTCCATTTTTTAGTGCAGTTAAGGTGTTGAATGTGATTGAATCCTGCCACGAAAGTAGACAAACCACACTGGAGTGTAAACTGCTGCAATTCCTACTGTACATTGCATCAGAACAGACAGGATTGAGGAAACTGCTGTGAGAGGGTTGAGTATAGGAACTTCTCCTTATTTGTGTCCTCACATAAGGAAACTTTAAACAGTTGAATTGACTCATCACAAGTGGTTGGTTTGTTTAAGAAACGTTAAATTATGCTGTGCTTCAGATGAATTAATCATGGGGCAGTGCAGAGGGCAGTCATGTCCTGGTGACTAAGCAGGAGGGTGGTGCTGAAGGCAGGTCAGTGTAGATGAAAAATGAGCATTATGCCATATGACTGATTATCAGTAACTTCATGAGAGATAACATTTGCTAGGTAAAGCCATTTTTGTGTAGGTCTGGTCTGTATTAATACACAGCAATCTAATTAGTTGCTATTAGAAGGCAAGGAAAAATGCATATCCTTATGTTAGTCTAATATTCTTTGTCTTGCATCATGTTTTAATGTACAACCACAGTCCTCCTGGTCGATGCTTTTTTAACACAGTAAAAAAAAAAACAACCAAAAAGCTCAAAACCCAAAGGATTACTTAAAATTTAGAATGTATCTTTTGCATTTGATAGACAACTTTTAAAAAGGGGGGAGAGAAGATGAAAGAAACTTTGTGGGTTTCTGCTATTATTTTTTTATGTTTAATCTCATCTGCATGTAATACAGGGACCTGTGGCTCTGAATCTTTCTCATCCTCCTGTGGGCACAAGCCAGTGGGGCTGATTGCAGCTTGTTTTGCCTGTTAGGCTCTTTATGGCTTTGCCCTTGATGTTGTAGGGTTGGTTATGAATTGTGCATAGGGTGAAGGTCCTAGAGGAACTGCAGCTGAAACATGAAACTGAATTGTTAACCAAACTGAGTTTTATTTAGAGATGAGAAGATAGGCATTTAAGAGAGTGAATCACATTTTATCCAAAGAGGAAATTACTTTCTGCTTAATTAGAACATAATATTTCTGCAAGAGGAATTCCCAGAGTTAGAGATGTTTGAGGGGTCCTTTAAAAGCATGTAAGGTACAGCAAGGAGCCATCAAGAAGCTTAGTGTCGATACCAACATACCTAGAGAAATTTTTGCATAGTGAGAACTGCAATACAGGCTAACTAGAATCAAGACATACAGGTAGCCTGATATTTTAAATTCTACCAGCTTGAGATTGTAGAGCAATTAGTTCAAACTTGGAACAAAGACCAACTCCACAACAAAGACAAAACTCTGTTCTGTCACCATATGTTTCTAGGCTAGCAGAGTCAGCTCAGCAACCTGTAGCTCAGCGGCTTTAGATGAGTTATCAGTGCTATCACTTTTTGATTTGTTAATCAGGAACTTTGTCTGTCACATCCTCACTAGTGCCAGTTTCTGTCAGAAAACAATTTCACATCCATGTTTAACTTTGGGATTGTTGAGTTTCAGCATTCTTCAACACTGAAAGGAGTGTGACCCTTCTTCTCCATCCATCACAGATAAATTTTGCAAATAGGGTAAAGTTCAAACTGTTTTACCCCCACTTAGAGCATCCTGCTACAGGTCCCTCATGACAAGAAAGACATTGAGGTGAGTCCAGAGAAGGACAATGGAGCTGGGGAAGGGGCTGTAGCATTGTTGAGTTTCAGCATTCTTCAACACTGAAAGGAGTGTGACCCTTCTTCTCCATCCATCACAGATAAATTTTGCAAATAGGGTAAAGTTCAAACTGTTTTACCCCCACTTAGAGCATCCTGCTACAGGTCCCTCATGACAAGAAAGACATTGAGGTGAGTCCAGAGAAGGACAATGGAGCTGGGGAAGGGGCTGTAGCATAAGTCTGATATGGAGCAGCTGAGGGAGATGGGGGTGTTTATCCTGGAGAAAAGGAAGCTCAGGAGGGACCTTATTGCTCCCTATAAACTACCTGAAAGGAGGTTGTGTGAGGTGGAGGGTCAGTCTTGTCTCCCAGACAACAAGTGATAGGACAAGAGGAAATAGTCTCAAGTTGTGCCAGGGAAGGTTTAGATTGGGTATTAGGAAAAAGGTCTGCACCAAAAGTGTTGTGAGTCATTGGAACAGGCTGATCAGGGAAGTGGTGGAGTCACCATCTTGGGAGGGATTTAAAGATGTGTAGACGTGGCACTTAGGGACATGGTTTAATGGTGAACACGGTCGTGCTGGGTTAACCATTGGAATTGATGATCTTAGAGGTATTTTCCAACCTAAATGTGATAATGTGATTTATGTTCATGGAATGAAAATGAGCATTTATACATTTAGACTAAGCAAAATGCCCAAGCCATGGATTTTTCCTGTTTCGTTTTGTTTGAAAGGAGTTACCTCCTGAAGCATTTGGAGTAGAAATAGATGTTTTATGCCGTTGTGAGATTGTGATTCTGTTAGCAAGCAGCTCACAGCTTTGTGGAGGAGAGCTGGTAATTTTAAAACATTCTGCTGCTTTTCTAAGCAGGGAAGGTTGAAAATGTCTCTTGCTTTCTGTGATAAATTTGTTTAGCAAAGTGAAACAGTAACACTAAGTGCTTAATTATACCAATGGTACATATCTTCCTTCTCCCTCTTATCCACACATGGAACTGTGGCAGTTTGAAGTAGTAGTGAAGGCCAAGTTCAGTTGATTTTCCGTAAGTTCTGACTCAATATTACAAGCAGTCCATACTGGGATGGCTGACAAGATCACAGCCTGGCCCATGCATGAGCTGTGAGGGTTCAGGAATTGCTTGCAGCAGTTTGCCACCCAGTTAGACAGAAAAGGATGTTTATTTACTTTAATGGACTGTGCTGTGAAGAGTCTGGAGCTGCTTTATGAGCAGTGATTTCTGCAGCCACGATGAAGTAGAGGTGATGGGTGTTGTGTAGCAGTCATAATGCAAGTCTGTCCTTCCTTGTAAGACAAAATCCTGAGGCAATTGCTTCAGAGGTAACAGTTGTCAGATCTTGAGTTCAGACACAAGGAGAAAAATGCTGGGGAAAATCAGTATTGAACCTCAGAGTCTTCAATATTGGTAGGCTGGGGATGGATCCAGGATTGATAGAAAACTGTCTTCCCTGTTTTGATGTTTGTTTGTTTGTTGGTCTCTTTCTCTTCTGTTGTGGTTTCTGAGTTCTGGTCTAAACTAATTTGCTTTCCTTTCTTTTTTTTTTTTCACCACAAGGCTGATGCTGTACATGAATGCTACCACTGTTTAACTTACAGGGTGAATAATTGAGAAAGTTTCCCCCAAAGTCCCTCTTGATAGCAAGCAACAGCTCTGAGTGCTAGCAATATTCTGTTCCACCAAAGGTTGCAATGGATGGACATGGACTGACTGGCAGGGATCCCTTTCAGGAGGGCAGAAGATGCCTTGCCTTGCATCTCCAGGGCTGTGTACCTGAGGTACAGCAGGCAGCTCTGTGGAGCAGTCGGTTCACGTCTGTCACACGTTGTGTGCTGGCTTGGCTTGCTGGATCAAATGCCAGTTGAATCTTCTTCATCTCTTTATCCTGGGAAGAGGGAGACATAAGCAGGCTGCACTTTGCCAAACAGTTGGAGAAAGGACTTTTATTTTAACTGTGATAGTCACTCTTCAAGATGATGTAGTTGCTGTGGATGTCTGATACCTTCCTTCCTGCTGCCAGAGTCCTCTGCATAAAAACCACATGGGTTTTGGCCAACAGGGCACTTGTCTGATCCTGTTCTTTATATCCTTGTACAGGGTTTATGTATAGTCTTTTCATATGCTGCTTCCCACTGCCCCAGGTGCCAAGCTTGTCTGCCCGAGGTGCTAGCTGCCTCCCTGGGAATCCCACTTGGAGCAGTAGGCTAAGGGAACTTTCTTCAAGAAATTGTATTGTTTTCAAGCAGTATATACTTATTTAGATAAAAAATGTCTCAGGTTTTGTTTCTGGATGATAGGAGACACACATTTGAGACACATTTGCAAATTTGCTAGAATATTCTAATATCTATTCATCATTTTTCCAGGTTCATTTACAATTTCAAGTAGGCACATAGAAGACTTAAAAAGAAGTTTATACTTGCTGAAAACATGCAAGCTTTACAATTCTATAATTGTTTGGCCTGGACTTTGAAGCCAAAGATTGGGCCCAGATGTGCCCTCAAATTCAGTTTGGCTATTAATGCATTGTACAGCATGAAATTTGGACCAGATCAGCAATAGAGGGAAACTCTCTTGAAGAGCAAATGCTCCTGAATTTTGTAACCTCTTTGAATTTTTTAATAGTACAGGAAAATGATAATTTAAAAAGTAGCACTTCTACTGCTGGCTAGAAGAATACTCTGATGTCTCTGATGAATAACTCTATCAATGAGAGTTTTTGTTTGGGAAACTCATTGGATAGAGAGATTGGTTGACTTCCAAACCAAATATTACTGGCAGCTTCAACTTCTATTGGGAATTGTCATTGTTTCCCTATTATTTTATGTTTGGGCCCAGATCTATGGAAAAGAGTGGAGAAGTATTTTCCTTATAGTATTTATTATTCCACACATGCTTTTATTTTTCCCCTCTTTGTTTATGTAAATGATCATGGTTCTAAAATGATTTAAAATGTAAGCATTAGAGACAAAAGGGGAGCTGTTTTTGATAGACATATCAGACTGTTCTTAAATGGAATTAGGTTGTTTTTATCTTAAAGGACACCAGTGTTTTGCTTTGTCAGAAAAACTGCAGAATGGAAAAATGACCTGGGCTAGACTGTGGGCTGTATTTTTCTGTCTGTAAATATTACCTGTTGACTAAAACTGGGAAGTTTCCTACTCTACAAACAGAGTGAATGCAAGTAGGAATACTCGATTCTTTCTTTGCCAGAAGAGAAGGTTGCAGTGGCTGAGGTATTTCTTCCTACTCTGTGCTGTGTAAAATGCTCAAAGCAGTGCAAAGGGATTGTAAAGGTGGTGGTTGGGGGAGTTCCTGCAGTTCAGAAACAGGATGGCAGTGCAGCTAGATTCACGTGTGTTCTAAGGCATGTGTCCAAATCTGGCTAAGGGGAAAAGACAGAATTTAGGACCTTGTTAATGTTAATTGCATTGGTTAGCCCTTAGGTCAGCTCAGGAACAGGAGGTTTCAAGTATGCCTGAGGAGCTGCTGTCTTTTTCCCTTTAAGATGGGTATAGTACATGAGACCCCAATGACAGCAAGAACAGAGTTTCCAGTGCATTGGAACATGTGTGCCTGGCTGTGGAAGCCTGAAGGTGGATCTCCTCAGGATATATCAACTATTTATGAGTTCCTCTGAGTAAACCAAAGTGAAAGGCAGTTTAAAAGTTAGCTGTTAAGATGCCATGTGTAATCTCTGTAAAGTTTGCTTGACAATGATTTTTACTTGGGAATCGAGGCATGTAACTGAATTTTTTTTTTTCAACAAAGAAAGTATCTTTGTTTTACTTCGGGTTTTTTGGTTTGCTTCCATTTATTGAAAGTCTAAGGAAAGTAACAGTCAAGAGAGAAGGACTAAAGCTATTGTGGGAAATCATCTCCTTTTACTAGCAATATAACCCCATCAATTACAGACTTTCCTTTTAGCCTGCTGGTTCCAGGCACTGCAGAATTGCAAAGCCCCTTGCTCTTGGGCAGGTCCTGCATATGATCTTCTCTTCTGGAGTTTGTTTTCCTAAATACTTTGATACTTTGATCAGTGGCTCAGGTCTGTGTTTCAATAAAAAGAATTTTGGTATCTGCCCCTGCCCTGACAGGGTGCTGGTTCCTGTTTGAAGTGTGTGTGCGTTTGTGTTTTGGGGTTTTGTTTTTTTTTTTTTTTTCCAAATACTTACTCTGCCTTGATGGTTCAGGCTTGGGTGTTGGTGTTTCAGCATGTCTGCAAATGACATTTTGTTGTTCTAGTAATAATTTCCCTCTCCTTTTTCATCTGATTTTGCACTGGAGGTTTAGGTTTTAAAGATGAGTCACAGGAAACAGAAATGAGGATTCTTCACATGGAAAAATAGTAAAGTTTTATATTGTTGGCTTGAGTGCTGCAGGCAGCTGTTATTTTGTGAGGACAGTGTAGGTACCACATGCAGCCTTGAAGTGTCTAGGGCTTGGTATCCTCACCTCAGCTCCCTTCAACTTCTGCTGTGGGACAAGCTGTGGGGCACTGAGGTGGGCTGGGGAGGGGGCTCCTAATGTCCTAATGCCTTCTGCTCCCAGGGACTTGCAGGTGGGAACAAGAGTGCAAGTCAAGGTGGTGTAGCATCCCTGCTTAGCCTTTCCATTTGCAAAGAGGATATGCTCCTGCACCCTGGGAAGCTGAAGCTGTGGCACTGCAGAGCCACAACTGTCCCCAGTCTCCACCCTGCAGCAGAGTGTGCTGGGGGTGTGAGGGGAGCTGGCATATGTGAAGTGAGTAGAAAAGCTGGGTAAGCTGTTTTTTTTCCCAGAACTTAATTTCTGAAGGAGGAAGGGGGAAACCCCAAGGTATTGCCTGAAAAAATAGTATCAACTTCTGTCTGTTTCTGGGCAGAATACACATCCTTACACACATGCCTCTAAGGTGCATTCCTTACCATCTTTTGCTGTTTCTTACCAGGAAATAGTAACCACTCATGTTTCATATTATAAGAATATAATTTCTTTAGAGGAAGAAAAAACAGTATTGCATTTTGCTGATTTATACAACAAACTATGCTTAAAAAGCTGCAGCTTTAGAATTCTTGATTTAGAGAACTTGTTTTTGTCATATGTTACCAGCATATGAAATGAAAAGGAGACCGGATATCTCCCTTCATGAATTTTGCCTTCAAGCTCATAAGCATGGCAGATTTTCCACTCCTGAGAAGTCTCTCTGGGTTTTTTGCAAGTACTAATTTAATCTGAATTTAAGATTAAAGGGAAAAATGACCCACAAATAATATATCCAAGGCTTTGTATGTTTTAGTAGCAAATGAAGAGAACTAGCTGTAAATATACAGATTTTTGTTAAAGATGCTTTTTGTGTTGTAATCGGAGATGTGAATAACTTCTGTGATTCTCAAAAGTGGTGGAATAATGTACCACTCCAGAAATGGACCCTTGAGGGTGGATAAGACACAACAAGTACTTGAGAATGATACTATGGGACAGTCTTACTTTGTCCTACAAAAACAGAGCAATCATTTCAAAATACCTGCTTGAAGTATAGGCCAGGTCAAGTGGCTTGAGGCACAATTGGACTGGTAGAAGTCACTTGTCAGGCTACAGAACTTCATAATTCTTCTTTAAGTATATATTCTGCCTTCATCCCTGATGGTTGGTTGAACTGCATTTAAGCAGAATTACTTGTTAAAGCACATGTTTTGAGACTACTGTAACAGTTGATTCTGTAGCAGTAGGTCAGGTGATTGATTTATTTTTGTATTAGCAAATTCTGTTTCGTAGTTAAAAATTTCAGGAGTATTTTCAACCTACCACTCAACAAAAGCTCATCAATCCAGTTGTCTGCCTTTCTTTTTTCACAACTTTCTAATGCTGAGTCAGGTTGCCTTACAGGTCACTGCAGGTGTGTTTGGGAATGACCAAGTCTCAAAGCCAAAAGAAGCATCCTAGGATGCTTTTTTAGGACAATGTTATCTTTTCATTGCAAATGGATTCGTTATACATTAATCATTTACTGTTTTTTGTTTGAGATTTATGTTCTGCATCTTCATCAGAGGATGTTCTGACCCAAATCTCTCTTCCCCCCTCCTTGTGCAATGAGCAGAATTTCAACTGGAAAATACCAGGAAAACTACCTTAACATCAGTGGGTATAATGCAGTCACATTTGCCCAGTTTATAGGCCATGTGCAATCTTCAGAAAAGCAGGGAGGACTACTTAAACTTTGTTTGATGATAGGTTTGTTTTTTCAAGCTGTGCTTTGTGCCTACCTTAATCCCCAGTGTGATGCTGCAAATTGAGTTGAAAACCATTGGATGTGCTAGTTTGCCTGTGTGCATCTGTTTCAGATATGCTTTATATTCTTCATATAGTTGTTGCTCATGTTGCTTCTTAGTCCTTTTAATTTTTCTCTTGCAAGTTATCTTTCAGGCAGTGTTTTGTTCTTTTATCTGTGCTTTTGCTGGGCTTTCATTGCTGGAATGATGCAGTGACTGACTCAGTCCAAAGTGTCTTATTTGACTGTGAAAATTTTTGAAAAATTTATTGTGTTCTTGGGCTTGTGGAGCTTCTGTGATTAAGAAGGTTTCTTAAACTGTACTGATTTTGAAGATTTTAATGCTTACAGACAGTTTTTTATTACTTTATTTTTTTTTAAATACAAGTAATTTCTGTTCCCAAAGTTTCTTACCTTTTAACTTTTCAAAGCTCACTTGCTGAGAGAAAAGCAGTGCTTGCACATAGTAAATGGCATTGTGGTTTACTTTTTAATGAGGCAGGGTCTAAGTAGTTTGTATTTTAAAAACTGAGGCTTTTGTGGACTTGCTGCAGTAAAAAATGAAGCCTTGGAAAATGGAAGTGATCTCCCTTTATGATTTTTGTGAGATGGTTTGATTAAAAGAGCTGGAAATATATGTGATGTAGTTTTGTGTTTATGAACTGTGCACATTGATACTGAATGAAGGAAAGAAATAAGATTCATCATCTTCCCCTAAGCTGTTTTATGGCAGGAGTCCTAAAGATACCAATAATTCTCAGATGCAGAGAGCACTGTTCTGAATTTCTGAGATTAATGACTAGGTTTGTCATGACAAGCTTCCCCAGCACAAAAATCGGTCAGGTTCTACTCTATTAAATATGTCATTTTGGGGTTTGATGCTAACAAATCCAGGGCAGCTTCTGTGCCCTGGTGTAGACAAGGACAAACAAGTGAGCTGGCTTGGCTTGGGTAAGCAGTGGCATATGGTGTTGAGATCACTTCCCTGAGCAGGTCAGTTTGTGGACAGAAAACAGTTGGGATTAGATGTGAAACAGAAAAGTGCTAATTTAATGCAGTAGCAAAAATATTGATTTGAATTTGTAAGGCTTTTTATCTTGGAAAGACACTGATGTAGAGAAGTGCCAGATGTCTGTGGATTGTGTCTGACTGATGACATTAACATATTAAACAGTTCGTGCCCTGTGCCTTCGCGGAGGCTGTGGCTGAGCTGCAGACACAGTGGATTTCCCTGCCTTTGGGATGGCAGCCCTTAGAGAGAGAAAAGAGAGAGAGGGAGAGATCACTGCCTCTGACCCAGGTGTGCAGACAGAGATACTGCTGAGAAGGGCAGGAAGCAGCTCCGCAGATAGGTGACAGAAAGATGCTTTTCCCAGTGAGCAGGTGTACAATTTGCAGTCCCAAAAGCTGCTGACTTGGTGTTTTGACACTGGGGAGCAACACTTGTGAAGATGTAGTGGGCAGAGCCAAGCTGTGGTTTTCAGTTCTTTTATTTCTTTCTTTTGCATACATATTTTGTGATTTTTATTGTGATAACTGGATATTCTAGTATACACCCTAATAAAAGTTGACTTGAACATCAAAAGACATTCTGAGTATTTTGGGATGCTGTTTGAGGAGAGCCTAAAGGAAAAGAGGCAGTGATATGCACCTGAAGCTGTAGATGACTATGCTGCTATCATTTGGCCTTTCAAAAGGGGGAAAAATTTGATCTGGGATGATAGAAAATAGTAGCGCATGCTTCCCTTTCATATCCATTTGAGGAAAGAGAGCTTAGTGAATTCCATGAAGACTGAGTGCAGGGAACACACATGTTTCAGCTGCAGAGCCTCTGGCAAAGATGTGTAGTGTTAGTGACATTGCTGGGTAACAGAACAGGAGCAACTGTTGAACTAGCTTGAACTCTAATGTGTGGGGCATATTTGTATCATTCTCAGCTGCTGTAGATGAAAAAAATCACTGAAGCCAGAGCATTTGTAGTCTGTGTTCCTGAGAAAATACTTTTTGCCATGTTTTCTTTTGCAATGCTGAACACTTAGTGTACTTGGCTGCTATGTTTGTGTTCAGTTCACATGTGAAATCTGCCAAGCGTCTTCTTTTCAGTCATGCTGCAATCCCTGCAGCACAGCTTCCCACTCCAGTATTTGTGAGATCCGAAAATCATACAGGACAAAAGGAACAAACAAAGGAAAAACAAAGGTCCCCACCCCCAGCAAAGGATGACAGTGGCATTCAGTGCAGCAGCGTAAAGGAGATACCTTTTCACACTGACCTTTATTTTGAGACAATACTATGGAAATGGGAAGAGTTGCCAACAGTTTCTGAACACAGCTGATAAAAGCTGTTTGAAAAATCTGTTCCAGGAGGATTCAGCTGGATTAGTTCATTTAGCAGTTGCTGAGTTCTGTAGACAGAAGCAGGGCAGAGTTCTGAAATCTTATTGTAGTACTCATGAATCTTGTTAGATAAGTAGCAATTACTGTATTTATGTATTTATATAAGTCATGCACTGAGGCCATAAAACCTCATATTTAGTCTTCGTGTACTTGAGCCTTGTTTGGTGGCCCTCAGGACACTGATTTGGTACAGCTGAGGTCAACTCACAGCCTGATGAGACGTGGCAGCTCTTGGACACAGTGATAGGAAGGACTTTATTCAGAGCATTGTGGTTTATGTGGCTCTTCTCATCTGTGAACCCCTGTGAGCCTGTGGCAGGCAAGGGGCCACTGTAACTGCTTCATCATAAGCACTGGGGGATTCTTTTGCATCATGTCATTAAATATCCTGGAGCATGAGCAAGATCTGACTTGAGTAATGTGTTTATAGAGCAGGAAATCTGTCTGCTTGCCTAGATGTCTAGTAGGAACCTCCCCCACCCCCTTCAGACTGACTGGAGAGCCAAGCAGTGAGGTAATTAGTGACAAGCTGGAAAGGAAAAGCTTTATTATGCTTGTCTATTTATTTTAAAGGAAGTAGTACGTTTAATTGATGAAAATATCAATCTTTTCCATGCTAAGCATTGTAGAATTTCACTGTAGTAGGAAAATAGGATAAAATACATTTTTCACTTTGGGAGAAGAAGTGGAAAATGATTGTCATCTCTAGAGCTTGAAAAGGCTTGGACTTGCAGTCAGCATTGCTGCGTTACTGCTGTCAGGCTGAAAATCCTGGAAGCTATTTAAGCAGTGCCATATGCCCTTCTGAATTGTCCAGTAAAAAAACAATGGGGGGGAACCCCTAAAACTATAAAGCTCTTTTCAGAGCTACATCTGGTCTTAATAAATGCAAGCACCCATTGTATAATTTAATGTATCTGCTTAAATTGGCTCTCCGAAACAAAACAGTACAAGGCCTGCCATGTTCTGCTCGGTGCAAAAAGGATTTTTGTAACATATTTATTTTCCTTGTGTAAGTCCAATTGAAATTTTGTAGAATATCACCAACACATGCAGCTGGAAATATGAAACCTGTCCTCAGCAATTCTGGTGTGAGTTTTTTAAAGTGGGTAAGCTACCAGGCATGGTGGTTGTGTGTAGTTGCTCTGTTTGTCTTTGAACATGAATACACAGACAAGGCAATCTGGATTTTTCCCTGAGTCTAAGGCCCTGGGTCAGTACCTGTGAGCTACAGCACCATTGGCAAGGGCTGCTTTTGGCAATGGCCCTAAAATGAGGAAAAGCTTTAACAAAATGAGCCAGAAAATAGACAGACAGATAAGCCTTGCTACACTCCTGGAAAGGGGTAGGCAGCTTGGCTATTTCTGTCCAAGTGTGTGAAAAACAGCTAGGAAAAGCAGCTGATTTACAGTTGTTCTCAGTTGTCCATAGGGACATTTTCATCTCCAGTGGAAAACTTTAGGGATTTGTAAACCAAGAAGGCTGAAAACTTAGCTAGTGTTAGACTGAAGAATAAGGTTTTGGTTGCATTTCATGTGAGAAAATTATGTCAATATTGATTAGTAAAGGTAAGATGCACTTACAAGTTGTAGCTACAATCACATTATGTTTGCTCTGGGGAGTAAGAAGGGACTGTGATGAGAAAGCTCATACTGGGCCCATGTGTAGGCTTCCATTCTGCTTGTGCATAGCAAGACACCATTGTCAAGTCTTTGATTTTTTTTTTTTCCCCTCTCATATTCTAGTATATGAGATTCAAAACAAGCACATTAAAATCCCAAATACTTTAGTGCTCATGCTCATTCCCTCTCAATCAGATTTGGCTTCCACTAGACTAGCTGAGGTACCTCTGCAACCTCAAGCCTCCCTGAGTTCCCATTTTCTGTCAGTACACCTGTGATAGGATGCTTCAGAAAACTTGTTTTTCCTACACTATAAACAGAGAAACATTTTTATTTACTTAAAAGTGGCTCAGACTCCTAGGGGAGAAATTGCCCTGTAGTACAGGGAAGTTATTGAAAAAAATAAATCCAAGCTTAAGGAACTAGAAAATATATATATTGAAAAATGGAAAATTTTGGTAGTATTTCTTTAAATTTATTATTTCCAGTAGATATATCTATCTCAGCCTCAGACAGGTGGTTTTCCTCAGGTTACAAATTAAAAAGTAGCAGTCAAACCAAAAAGAGCATTTGTTTTATTTGTGAGCTGAACAACAGCAAGCAGCTGGAGCTCTTTCTCTAGTTGTGTTGTCTGCTGTGATTTTTCCTCTAAAGATGTCTTTGATGATGTCTTTAAAGGACAGCTGAGACGACTTTACTTCTGAGTATTTATTGGCAGCAAGTGTGGCATGGGCTGATGTTTTCTAGCAGTCAGTTTGATGATGATAACTTAATGCTGAAGCTGAGCAGCATTAGCACAGCAGCCGTGTGCTCGCTCCAGTGAGCCCTGTGGAGCCCTGCTGGCTGCCCTCTGGGTTTTGCTGCCTCTGAGACACAGACTGTGCCCTGCCCCAGTGGGGGCTATCAGTTTCTGCTGCTTCTCTTGAGTAATTAAAATAAGCAGCAAGGCTTCAGGTGAAGTTTTGAACAGGCCTTAGTGTACGTTGAGTCATAGAAACATGGAATCAACCAGGTTGGAAAAGACCTCCAAGATCATCAAGTCCAACACTACTGTGGTTCCTAGACAACGGGCAATATTTGTTTATCCTAAATCTTCATTCAAATTTCCCATGACACTGAGGGGAGACATCATTGCTGTATACAGTTTCCTCATGAGGGGAAGTGGAGGGATAGGCACTGATCTCTGTGACAACCAGTGATAGAACCTGAGGAAATGGCATGAAGTTGTGTCAGGGGAGGTGTAGGTTAGATGTTAGAAAAAGTTTCTTCCTCCAGAGGGTGGTTGAGCACTAGAACAGCTCCTCAGGAAGTGGTCACAGCCCCAAGCCTGACAGAGCTCCAGAAGCATTTGGACAATGCTCTCAGGCACAGGGTGTGATTCTGGGGACGTCCTGTGCGGGGCCAAGAGT
>NW_008651157.1:28588-30271 GCF_000695815.1 Acanthisitta chloris
TTTTTTCAGTTGGAGGAGGGTGGCTCCTCACATTGCCTGCCCTGCTCCTATCTCCCATATGTTTTAGGTGAAGACTGTCTATAGCTGAGTTCTCCAGGTGGAGGAGGGCAGAAAGGGACCTGGTGCTTCAGGCTTTGTGGTGACAGAGTCTGCTTCTTACCTTTATTAAATCACAAGAAGCACTCAGGAGAGGAAGTGGCTGTAACTTCTGTGTGGTCTCTTGGAAACAGAAGATGTAGTTTAAGAAATATGAGGAAATACAAGCATAGCAATTAAAGAACAGAATTTCAAAAGCATTATTTTTCTAATATTGGCTCAATTTACCCTGCAAAGATCAGTGCACCAAAATGGGCACATACTCCTCCATCCACCCTCCTACCCAACTTTATGAATTTAATCAGTTTCTCTTGGCAGGTTAAAATTTATATGTAAGAATTCAAAATACAATGTTTTGTTTCACTGCTGCAGGATTCCTCATGGTTGTCAAAACTAATTGTTATTTTTGCTGTAGGCAGGGAGATGTCTATGTTTACTTGGTAGAATCGATAGAACTATTCTAGTGGGCTTTAACTTCTCGTGTCAAAATATGCTGTGCTGAAGGCTATGGCAGAACTCTGCAGTTCTGCAGTATGAAATGCAGGTATTCAAGGCTACTGTAGCAAGCATTTTTCAGCTCTTGTGACTAGAAGCTCTGGCTTGAAAACTATATTTATTCAGTAGCTGCTACTTGATTACTAGACTTAAGTATTCTTCCCAAGTATTTTTTAAAGTTTGTCCTAGAACTTGAAACATAGGGTGCTGTAAGTCAACAGCCTCCTTGGAAAGTCTCTAAATTACTATGATCTCTCTTGCAGAGGGAAGAAAGCAACAGCAATCCAGAAATTGAATGTGTCAAATAGGTCTATATGTCTGGGCATGTCTCAGTCAATAACTCATCACTAGTGCTGAATGTTTGTAAACTGTTGGAAACTTGGAAGAAGGGATATGTAGTCTCTACTCTGTGCTTTCATTTGGCTGCTCAGTGGTTGGAAGCTCCTGCCTACTTTTGTTCTGAGGTTTTTGAATTTGAATCATCCATTTTGAGAGCTTTGAGTTGGTAAGACTGCAAGTGTGTAAGAAGGGAAGTGCTTACCTCTGCTGCCCTGCTACAGCTGCAATCTGAAGGCTGTACCTATGTCACCTTGAAACACACTCTATTGTTAGGTAGAAATATTGTGGAGAAATTACACTCCAAGAAACCTTCTTTCTCGTATCAGAGGGTTGTCAAGCTAGAGCATTTTGTTGTTGCTATTCTAGGTTAAATTTAGGTGTGTGTCTCCCTATGACCCCCACTGTTCTTCTTTCTGTTACCCGCCTCCCCCATAGTTCATTTCACACTTTTTTTCTTTTCTTTGTAGTGGTGCTCAGGGAATTTAACAGCACTGTGGGAAGAAAACCTTGAAGCTCAGAGCCTGCTCTGCAGCAGAAAGAGTTGTGGTTGCACAGGGAGCTGCCCATGGAGAACACATCTGTGCTTTAGGAACCCTGCTCCACTTGTTCCTGAACAAGCAGGACAAAGAGCAGAAATGGAGAAAATGGAAGGGCAAATGCTCGAGGAAGCAGGGGTGTTGTGAAAGAGCTACGTTCAGATGTGTTTGGTTGAGGGATAGAGACTGTAAAGACACTGAGGATTGTCACTTCTTT
>NW_008651158.1:0-16489 GCF_000695815.1 Acanthisitta chloris
GGCCGCGCCCCGGGAGCCTCCTGCCTGCTCCGGGCACCTTGCGGGGCAGCTGTGCCCCCCTTGCCGCGCCCGGCCCTTCCTCGCCCGGGGCAGGAGGTGGGGGAGGCTCGAGCCCGAAGAAAAGTGGAAAAAACAAACACTGAGAGTAATGACTTACACTTGTGAAGCGAGGCACAGCCCCCCGTGAATGGGCTGTAACGAGAGACAGCGCTAATGAGCGCTCTGCCCATCGCCCCAGTATGCCCCAGTACCGGCGCTGGTGCAGGGGAGCACTCGGTGCGGCTCGGGGGGCGCTGCGGGGTCACTCTGCTGCCGCTCAGCTCTGTGCTTGGCACCGCCCAGAATTTGTGGTTTACTAAAGAACCGTTTATATTAATGCGTGAAATTCAGCTTTGGTACTGAATATCTTTATTTTTCTACATAGTTCTGTAAATCTTGTGAGTATGTAAATGTTCATGTATACCTTTCTCATGTATGCATACCTTCATTAATATAATTTCTAGTTAGGTGTTATTATTCTTTAGTACACTTCCACAGTGGAAGGGCAGATGAAATTTCCTCATCCTCAAGTGCCTATTATAGAATTCATTTGGTTGTATACTTAGTTCTGTAGTACATACAGAGGTCTGTCAAGTGCAACAAGTTATGAGACAGATGTTGTACAGAATTTGAGTTCAGAATAGGAGAAGCCATGGGATTTGGAAACAAGTGCAGTTAAAATATTTATTGCAGAATAATAGGGTTTGCAGAATGCAGGTAGTGGAGTCTGTGAAACGGAGCTGCCCCAGTGCAGATGAAGTAAGGGAATGAGCAGGAGTATCTTTGGCTTGTCATTTAGTGAATTTAGCTCTTCTGTTTAACAGTTCTGTATGTATGACAGGATACCTGTTCTCAGTAAATATCAGTTACCCAGCCTCAGTAAACAAAATGCCACATTGTTTGCAATAGAAATCCCTTTCAGTTTCCCATCGGAGCTGTGCGTACTGGTTAGCAGTGTGACAAGGCCTTGTGACCCATGAAGACACTGTAACATTCAGTATCATTCCCTGCACATTCTCTCAGACCTCCGCTCTGTTTTCAATAGCTCACTTCTTCTAGGGGCTGCCTTTGTGTAGACAGTTGTTCTGGCATGATTCCAAGTTGTGGGAGTCCTATGTGGGCTTGATTTGGAGGTGTATTATGTGGAGTTGATTCCAGCAAGTGGCCAGTGAGACCACATGGCTTTAAACACAACTCTGTTTTGTTTTGCGGCTCATGAAGTGGGTGATACCTACTACTGCTCAGGAGTTCATATGTGATGTCTTAATACTGACTCAGAAATTAGTGTTTCCTGTGTTGATTCTTTTGCTTTAGGTGTTAAAGAATATGAACCTGACCTCTTAAATTTTGTTGATGTTAGAGTTTTATTTGTGTGTTTTCAGTATTTGAGGTTTTTGAACAATCTCTTTTGATGAAACAGTTTTTCTGAGTATTTTTTTTTCATGGAAGCATCTGCCTACTGCTATAAACACTGTAATGAAGGCATTTAGGATCCTCTTGGAGTGCTCTGTGTGTGTTGTATTGCAGACACTTGATGCTCAGTGTGTGTGAGGTGCATTTGGAGAAGTAATTTGTTAAGAGTTGCCATTTTCTTCCTGTGTAATATGTATAGAAAGTGGCAAATGATATGATTGTGGATGACTAAAAGGCTTGGGGTTCTATAAACCACATATTGATTAATTTTGGTTAACTTAATTAGTGTCTATGTAAATCCCTTTGTTCTTTTACCAAATTGTGCCTCTTGACTTGTGAGGGTGTGTTGTGGCTTTCAGGTGTTCACGTCATATGAAATCTGGAATTAACAAATGGCTCCAGTCTTGCACAAGTCTGCAGCCTACATATATAGGAGTGTATAGAATTACTGTAGTGTAGTAGGTAAAAAATGGGAAAATAAAGGACTGGGTAAATATGCTCCAGTAATCTGTGATATGCTTTTGACTATAATAGCTACCAAGTGACTATTCTGAAATAAATGGCTGTGTATTATGTGATTGTGGTGATCTCCACCCCTAAATGTAACATAGAGGATGTGCAAACAAACAAAAAATGTTCTCCCATCTAGTGTGAGCCAGGGTTGAGCATGCAGTGACGTGCTGTGTAGTACTGAAACATGGGCAATGATTAACCTGCAGGTGCTTGGCACAGCACAGAATCCAGCTGAAGGGGTTTGCTTGTGAATGGATCAGGATGTTAATACCTAAACACAAGGGCATATGTGCATGCACATTTATTTACTTCTTCCCAATCACGTGCTGATGAGTAGCCTGAGGATTTCCGATCTGTGTAGGCAAATTGCAATGGGTGTATGAGTTCCTTTTAAGTAATGTGTGTCTTACACAGACCACTGCTGAGGGCAGGGCCAGTAGTGAAATCCAGCAACGCCAAAACATTGTTTAAACTGGACAAGAAGCAGAATATTTATGTTCTTTACAGTAAAAGAGAGGGTTATTTTGCATTTCATGTTAAATCATTCTATATATAGTCAGAAATGTAACTAAAAAGGTGCCCTATGCTGTTGGTTTTAGTCTTTACCCCTTTCTGTATAGAGTTAATTACCCTCATGGCCCTGTAGTTGCCCTCGGAACTCTGCAGGTGTAATCAATGTGTACAACTTGTATTCAAAAAGGTTTCCTGGCTTTTATACCACTGAAGCTTGCATAAACTTGGAAAGTTGGCAGGAATTATCTGGACTTGTGTGGTTTCTGTAGAACAAGAACAGCTGCTCTGCTGGTATCATCTTTCAGACATTTTGGTTGTTAAATAGAAGTATAGCTTTCAATAGTTTATTTTTAACACTTCACCATTTATCCAAAATGAATTTCTGGGATTATAACTAGGAGAAGAGTTTGTCCATTACACTGTCTGTACTGTATCAGGAATCCTACTGATTTTATTGTAAATATATCAGTCTGTCCAGCTAGTGTTCCCTCAGAAGGTTTTGTCTGGACCATCACCCATTTCCTGAAGACAACAACCAGCTATTTGGACAGTGTGTATTTTGAGGGTGGGTAACTGTTTATGCTTGTGGATGGCCTGAACCAATGCATCTAGAGAGCAGGTGGTTGGGAAAGTTTAGAGGCATGTAGGAGTCTCAGCACCACCACGTTTGTATTGACACATGCTGTGATGAGTGTATCCCAAGCCTGGCATCCCCCTGTAGATAGTGAGGTTCTTATGTGAGTCCTGAAATGCTTTGCCTACAGAAATAGGTCCTGTCAAAATTACCATTTGTTGGTGTTGCACAAATAAGTAATTAATGTACTAGAAAAAAACTCTCTCAAGTGAGTTGTTGACTGTATAGAGGGGTGATCTTGCAAACTTTCCCATGCAGGTTTGGATTCTGATTGTGCTTAGCAATTGCAGGTGAAAAGCTGTAAAGAATGAAAAGAAGATAATTTTAGGACTTTTTTTTTTGTCTGCCATTTATCCAAGAAAATATGTGCCAAACCAACTTAACAAACTTCAGTGATGTATTAAAATGGGCAGCAATCCTGAATGAAATAATCATGATTATGAAGACAGTAGGCTGAAAGGATCATCATTTTAATGTTAAGGAGAAAGTGTGGCACCCTTCCAGGCAGATAAAATTTTGAACCTGCTGCTGTTCCCTGGCAGTGATGGCTCTGCTAAAGGGGAAAGAGGGTTGTGTTTGTCTTACCTGTGTTGGTATTTCTCTTGGTTTTCATTTGTTCTTAATGTATTTTTTTGTTGAGGGCAAACTTCTTTCTCATGAGGGAGGCAGGAATATATTGAAAGGATGAGAAGAATATGAAGAAATGGGGCAGTAATTGCATTAATTTTACACTGGGCATGAATTCTGTATCTTGTTTTTCTATTTTTCTGAGTCTGCCATTACCTTGCAAAAGACTTAATTTCAGTTTTAGTTTCAGAAAATGCATCTTTTTTGTTTAGTAAATTGTCCCTTAAATTGGCTTAGCTTTGTGTGGCCCTTCTGATATTCTTTACAGAAGCAGAATAAGGAGGTTTCTGGAAATAGTTTTTCTCTAGATAAGATCTAGTTTTTAAAAAAACATGGAAAAAAAATCTTGTGTTGGTTATAACTTTTGAATAACAACCTATTGCTGCTTTCAAATTCAGAAGTTTGAGGAGGATAGAGTTAAATAAATCTCAAATTGCTAGCTGTATGAGTCACTAAATTTGGAACATAAATACTCATAATCTTTGGAAAGAACCTCTCAACATTGTTTTCCTGCATAGTGTCAACTGCAAAACACAATGCAGTATGTTTAGTTTAAAAGTAGTTGTATTTGCATTTGAAATCATAGTTTATGATGAAAGTCAGATAACTTTTTGCCCCCTTTTGCTTGTCAAGCTGGCTAAAGGCTAGCACTAAGTCTCCAGTAGAAGCTAGAGTATTATACTGTTGTGTTTTGTTGGCTTGCTTTGTTGGAAAGAAACAAAAACTTGGAGAGGAGAAAAGGGTTAGAGGAATGACCAGTGCTGGAGAACTCTCCTTGTTGTTTTGTTTACTGTCTGGTGCTGAAGCCAGATACTTGAAATAGGAGCATCTGGATCTTTTAGTCCAGAAAGAAACAGATTTGTTTCAGAATGACATGTAATTTTAACATCAGTAACAAAAAAATCCTTTATCTCTTCATGTTGAATAGAATATACTACTTAGTGTTCTCTGTGTTCTGCTTGAACATTGTATTTCATTTTGTGTGCCCCTTCTGCATTTTAAACCTTCTCTGCATATTAAACCTTCTGTTTAAAATGTTTATTTCAAGTCTTCACAAGAGTTTCATAATGTTAGACTAATCAAATAAGAGAGATTTAGTTGTGTTGTTAAGACACAGAGTACTGAAACGTTACATTTCTTTTTTATTTTGAATTTGATATGGCAATCAACTACCATCCCTAAAAGTGACAGCAAAGCTCACAAATATTCTCTATTGCCCCCTACACTGCTCAAGTTTGAGTTGGAACCACTAAAAGGCTGAAAGCTCCTGATAACCTTGCATGTTGGACAGTGCAGATGAGTTCTTGCTCTTCATATTGCGGTTATCTACAGTATTATCGAATTTGCTGATGTGCAGGATAGACTAAACCAGTAGTCTCAATTCTTTCTTGCTCTCTCCTGAGCAATAACCTGCTTAGAAAAAGTTGTGTTGGTGTTTTGGGAATACCTGCTTGTGTTTCCCCTAGTGCTCATGTCTTACTGCATAAACGTATTTGAATGGCTCTGAAAGATGTCTGAGTTGTAACCACATCCTCTCTTAGGTGCTGGTAAACTTCTCCATGTGCTTTCATTGAAGGTTATGTGAGATGAATTTTAACATAATTGCTTGTCTTCCATTTCTTTTGGTATTTTTTAGGGAAAAGACCTAAGTCTTGGTAAACTAAAGGACTACTTCTATTGAGAATGGTGTCTTATAGTTGGTTATATTTCTCCAGCATGGAGCACTATTCTGTTTCAGTGCTCTGGCTTCAGCCTGGAATGAACTCTTAATTTAGTTAACTGTTGTCTTTTAATATAGTTTGTGCTGAGAATAAATATAACATTCATGCTATTTCAAAAATAAACGTTGTCATTTATATATGGCTGGAAAGACAGTCTCACTGTTGGGAGAGGGAGCCAAACTCAATACTTGCTGGGAGGCAGGATCATTGTATTTTAAAGTACCTATATAAAACTTAACTGCACTTCTGAAGAGGACAGGAGGTGACTTCTTAACGAGATGCCTTCAGAACAGGCATGAAAACTCTCAAAAATAAGTATTTGAAAAGGTCCTCCAAAACCTCATTCTTAAGTGCATCAGGTGCATTTTTAAAGACTTCAAGAGCATGAGTCACATGTGTTTATTGAGGTCAAAACTTACTTGAAATAACCATGCTGTATGTGAAACAAAGTTTATGGCATGCTGAGCTTGGACTGAAGTGGTTATGCAATGTGGAATTATCAGCACTGGCTGCTTCTCTGAGTTGTAGTCAGGGGAAATATGCTTCAAGAGCTGCTTGAGTTTTTACTCTGATTTCACCGAAGTATGCTGTAGTGGCTTAAAGGTGTTTTGCAACTGCCATATTTGAAAACCTCAGAAAAAAAAAAAAAAGCCAATTTGAAGGAAAGATTTGTTTTAGAATTTGTTGTTATGCAGTTAAATAATGACATTTGTTTTAAAGTTTATATCTGCCCTTTGACAACTGTTTGCCTAAGGCAGTAGCTGGTTAGGAGCTGAGTGCTATCAAACTGTAAGATACTATGTGCTTGCTGACTTTGTGTATGGAAATGTGACTTTTCAGAAAACAATGCAAAAGTAAATATTTTCATTCACCAGAAGTTACAGAGGTTTGTGCAGCTAGTAAGGAAATGGGAAATTGACTTTTTAAAGATGTGACAACACATGCTTGCTAAATGGTAATCTGCTGTTCAGGTTTGGTGAGCATAAAGATATCTGCTGGAGTGAATGATGGTGTGTAACACGAATTTTTCTCTTTGCACATTACTATAGTGATGCTGCTGCCTCTTTTTTCCATTAAAAGGAATAATAGCTTCTGCATTGAGGAGTCTTAGCATTCAGTAAAGCTTTTCTTTCACAGTTTTCTTATCAACTAAGTATGGCAAGATACTATTTCAACAATGCAAAGCATTTTAGTGAAGGTGAGGAGCTGTGGGAACATGTTTCATCAGAAGAGACTGGTTATTTTTGCTTTAACTGTAGCGAACAGCTGTTGAGTGATGCCTTATTTTTTTAACTACTGCTACTGTGAATATCTTACTTGTCTAAAGGTACAAATAGGGTGTGGAGGGAAAGGCAAAAAAGATTTCAGCCTGAGGATCAAAGTATATATCTACACTTAGTAACACAGGGGGAAGAAAAAAAAAAAAAGGAAAAAACGGCCTTTGTGTAGCGAATCAATTTTTAAGGGATTGGCTAATACTTTTGCCATTCTACTAGACATAAGTCACAGGCAAGTTTGAGCCCGTGGGGTGTTGACATGAGTACTTTTCTTGAAGCTTCTCATTGTTTCTGTTCAAATGACCCTGCAGTGCTGTTCTGTGCAGGTGTTTGGAGGCTCAAGTTTGGTGCTGTACTAGATCCTTTCCCTTCTGCTTTATTTTTGTCCATTTAAGGGTAATTGCAGAACTCCCTGAATTAAATACAAATGAATAAAATACACTTGAAATATAACACAGTTTGTAATTCATGAGCTAGATGCTAGGGTTTTCTCTGCCATTATGCAGAGAGAGAATCTGCTCTAAGATGGACTGATAATGCTTCAGGTAATCAAAGTTAGTGTTTTTAGTGGAAGCATAAAAATGTTTCTTTGTGGAGATAATGTAGGACAGTTTTGGGGTGCATGCTTCCTTCTGGGAACTCTAGTGTTAAACAAGCTGTATTTGGTCATAGAAGACTAAGTATGCTGAATTTCAGATTTACTGTGTGCAGTTCTGGTGCCCTCAATGTAAGAAGGACATGGAACTGTTGGAGCAAGTCCAGAGGAGGCCACGAAGTTGCTAAGAGGACTGGAGCATCTCCCCTATGAAGACAGGCTGAGGGAGCTGGGGCTGTTCAGCCTGGAGAAGAGAAGGTTGTGTGGAGACCTCATAACAACTTTTCAATATTTTAAGGGCCTACAAGTGAGCTGGACTCTTTTTGTTAGGAACTGGAGTGATAGGACAAGGGGTAATGGATTCAAACTGAAGGGGGGGAAGTTTAGGTTGGATATTAGAAAAAAAGTTTTTCCTGTGAGGGTGGTGAGACACTGGCACAGGTTGCCCAGGGAGGCTGTGAATGCCCCAACCCTGGCAGTGTTCACAGCCAGGTTGGATGAAGCCTTGAGCAACCTGCTCTGGTGGGAGCTGTCCCTGCCCAGGGCAGTGGGGCTTGGGACTAGATGATCTGTAAGGTCCATTCCAACCTCTAAAATTCTATGATTCTATGTCTCCTCAAAACCAGCAAGGATGTTCCTTCAAGGCTGTTTCCTCAGTAAGATAGTGACAGTACTGTTAAACTTAGCTGCTATAAATAAAGTCTTGACATTGTTTTCCTATGTTTTTGTTCTGAAATTGCCCTTTGCCCACTTCCTGCAATTCCAGCACAGCACGATCTCTGGGACAACACCTAATTCAAGTGCATGTTCCTAATCTGGAACAGGCAAGGTTCAGTGTGCAGAGGATGAGGAACAGAATGCATCTGAAGCAGAGTCTCTTAAATTAATATTCACTGACTTGTCTTGGCATCTGGCTTCAAGTTATTAAGAGGGAAGATGATAGATTTATTTTCCTCCTTCAAGTTTCATCATGTATCTTGCCTATGCCATAAGGTTCAAGTCCAAACAAGAACAGGATGGTGATATAGAAAGAGGCACCTGTGAACAGCATTTTTTTTCCTGAACGTTGTTCCTTTGCTTCTTGAATTGCCTTTAATTTTCTAGGATGTTGTTATTACTGGAGGCTGATTTCTGAGGACAGTGTTAGAATTCTGATTGTGTGTGCGTATATATTTTTATTCAAATATATATGAATTTTTCCTTTGCTACTTTCAATTTTCCTTTGCTACTTTTAGCTTTAATTTTGTGTGGTTTGCTTTGATTATAAACAATGTTTTTTTCAAAAAGTATAGGCCTTACAATAACTTTTCTTTCCATAACAGAATAATTCCATTTTATTTAGACCCACTGAAGCAGTTCACTAGAAATATGTCCATTGTATTCTTAATACTTGAAAAAATATATCCCCTTGTACATCTTGAAATAGAAAAATTTTTGTTTAAAAAATAAGTATTTATTCTCAAGAAAGGGTCTTAAGAGCATTCTGTGGCACACATCAGGATAGAATCTACAGGCTGAGAATTTTTCATTGAAATTATAGTAAGAGAAGTAGTGGTAATATTTGGTATCCATGGCTTTGGAAAGTGTTGACAGATACCAATTTTCCATTTGCCATTTAGAAACTAAAAGACTTCTGGTATTTTGACAAGGCCATAAAACTTGTCAGCAATGTGGGGATCAGCTGTTTAATTGCCTGTTGCTCCTAGTAGAGTGAACTAGGACCTGTGTAGACCTGTTGAAAGGAATAGGATGACAAAAGAGTAGCCCTGAAGCTTGTCTGACTCATTGCTGTCCAAACTTTGGAGTGTGAATGAGGAGTGCTGCTAGATGGCAACTCTGAGTGGACACTGAGTCTCAAAAGTTTGACAATCTCCTCTGTCTCAACAGACAGTAAGGGAGGAGGAGTATGATTTGGAAGAAACTACTGATATAGACAAGAGTCACTCAAGGTGCCAGGATTTTACACTACAGCAGACAGGAATTACATGGTAGGTATTACTGGAGCATCGTTCATTTACTGGTGTGGGAGAAAAGGTAAAAGGGAAGCTTTGTACCATGTGCACCCATCCTGAGGGAGTGTGCTCTTGGCTGCTGCAGTGTGGGGGACAGGGGAGGGCCAGGCAGACGTGGTGGTGTTTGCCATCCCCCAGTTGTCAGTGGCAGCTGAGGAAGTATCCTTGTCCACTGCTGTATCAGCTGGCTGTTAGGCCTCTCTCCTCCCTGTGTGTAAGGGAAGGGTGTGTTTCATTAGTGGGTGACTTGGCAGGTCTCTCATATTACTGGAAATTGAACAGTAGAGGCTGCAAGAGGTGTGTCATGAAAGAATATGACTCTTAGTATCCAAAAAACCTGCTGCCTAATCCAGCATATAGGTAGCTTTCTGTAGGTGTGGAGGATGAGGTCTTGCTGTGAGAATGAATAAAGCCTCTTGGTGCTCTGCTTTTGTGTTAGGGAACACACCAGAAGCAGATTTTTGCAAGATGCTGAGGTTGTTGAGGGGAAGTAGGACAACATGTTACTGGCATTTTCAGGTATTAGACTGGGAATGTGAGGGAGTTGGTAAGTTTGACGTGATGTATTTCTCTCTGAGTGACTTTACATGGTTTTCTTTCACAGAACATCTGAGAACATAAATTGGGTTAATGCCATACTTCATTTAGTTTCTGTTAGATATGTCAGCCTTTATCACCAGTTGTTCACAGAAAAGTTCATAGCACAGTAACTTGTATCACTTCTCTCTTCTACTTTTGTTCTAGTGTGAGTGTGGAGGTCTCAGCACAGACATATGGATGGAGTGTTGGCATAGGTGTTTCCAGGGGTGGGGAGGGGAGTGCCAAAATCAGGGTGGGTATTTCTAGTTAGACATTGAACACTTGCACTGCTGTAGTACTAGCTCACAAGTGAACAGTGGAAGTTTTACTTTATTTCTTGAATGGCAGCCTTGTGGGTTTGTAATTTGAATCTTTCAGCTTCCAACTTTGAGAATTAATGGACTGCTTTTAACCTTCCCCTGAACCTTTTGATCTTACTAGTACGGTTGACTGTAAGAGGAGGTAGAACTCTTGTTGCCATAACTTGCCTGATTACTGAAGCATCTGGGCTTTCCCCATGTTAGGAAATTGCTTCCTGTAAAAGGGGAACTTTGCAGAAGATGTTTAAATATGGAGTCTCACAATGTCACTTCAAGATGTATTTAAGAACAGCTCCCTTCTTCGTGCTCTGTTACAGACTAGGAAGGCAAATAATAATTTAGTTTTCAACACCTGCTTCTGAGCCACTTATAGAACTGCAAGGTTTTGGTGTGGATTTATTTGGTGGGTGTTGTGTGTTTTTGTTGGTGATTTGGTTTTGGGTTTTGTTTTTTGTTTGGTTGGTTTTGGGGGTTGGGGTTTTGTTGTTGTAGTTGGGGTTTGTGGGTTTTGTTTGTGACTTTCCATTTTTTTTTAATTAAAATGATTCAACTTGAGAATCAGGTGTAAAGTTGAGGTCAGGCACTGATCCAAAAAGAGGTTAGATAGCCAAGTCTCTGTTCCTGCCCCCTCAGACGTGACACTTTTGTTGTTTTCTCATTCAGAATAATTTTTTGAATCTTCAAAACAAAATTTCAAGGAACAAATTTGTTGAGAAATAAACTTTTATCTCTTTCTATTATGAGAGTTATTTTAAAAATGCATGATTAAGGACTTGTTCTTGTAAGTGCATTCTGTTTGCTATAAAGTGGCAGTGCTGAGTGCTCTGTTCACAGCAAAGGGCAGGCAAAGCCAACATGTTATTTCCAGTAAGGACCAAATTTTGCATGCTGCTTTGGGACTTCAGTCTGATAAACATGCTTGCCAGAGCTTTTTATCTACTCCTGCATGGCCAGAATTTTGAAACCAAGAGAGGCATTCTCTTCAGAGCACTTATTTGATGAAGATTGGCCTTACCTGCCTGCACTGATGGAACACGTGCATTGCACTCAACTTACCATGCTGCCTGTGAAATCTGTCAAGTCAGATTTTGACCCAGGTTTTGCACAGGTTAAACCAGCTTTTTAACGATCCTTTGTACCTTCTTGAAAAAAGCAAGGGATTATTATCTTGACAAGCAGTGCCTATTTTCTGGTTGTGTTCTAGCAGGTATTAATTAGTATACAGTGAACCTGTTTTCTGTTAATCAATTAGGTCTTTGTGCTGATCATAATAGAAACCAGGTGTCAAATCAAGTCAAATAAGATAGCTTTGATGGCTAAAAATATTCTCCCTCCCTTTGAAAGGAAAGGAGAAAAAAAGTAACACTGGAGCTAAGAAGTCTCATGTTAATATTGTGGATCCTGTTACCACAAAAATAATAGTGTTTCATGATGGAATTAACTTGCTTTACCTGGAGTCTTCATTTGTTCTTGCCATGCAAGTCGTCCACTGGAAACATCTTTGACCATGCAGACCTTTTGGAAGTGTTGTAACTTGTGAATTGCTACTGCCAACATTGGAATACATCTGGTTTTGAGATTGACCTCTATCATGAGTGAATTGTTATTTTCTGAAAATCAGTGAAGTATGATCTTCAGTTAGTAAAATATGTTAAAAAAGCTTCTGTAAATCTTCACATATCAGAAGTTGAATTTTTCTCCCCCATGTTGTGTGGATCATTCCACAGCAACACTGGCTGTGGCTGCTGCTCTGAATTAACAGAGCTGACATGATGCACAGCCCTGCATACAGCCTTGCTGACATCAACTCTCTTGGCATGTGTTCAGAAAAGTAAACAAAAGACAATCAGTGTTGAGTTTGGCATAACTAGCAAGTCCATAAAGCTGCCAAATCCTTCTCAGTGTATTCATCCAATTAATCCCATTGATGTAGGACATTTACTTAAGTGAGTAAATCATACTGTATTTGGTCTTAAAGTTCTTGTCTTAACATTTTGGTTTTCTAGTTAATTAGTAACCACAATCTTCACTTATATAGCATTTTTCTTGTTTTTTTTGATGTTGTTCTCTTGTAGAAAAAAAATGAATTCTGAAAGCTCAACACTTACCATGAGTAGCCCTGCTGTAATAAACCAATGTGCCAGAGGAGGAATGGAAGAAGAAAAAGTTTGGTAAGCTTTACTTCTAATTTTCTAAGAGGTTAGTAGACAGCAATAGTGGGAGATGTAGCTTGAAAATTAAGTAAAAGAATTATTTGTTTTAACTGATGCATTAATTCTGCATTTTTAACAACAAAGAAGGAAACAAGGAAATACTTTCTTATGCTGGTTTTGTTTTTGGCAGATGACCATGGGACAGGGTGTTATGGGGGATGGGCAATGGAAAAACTCCTGTTCACTTCAGCAGTGCACCAGTTGTACTCATGGAATCTTTCACGTATGGCAAATGTCTTAATCTCCCAGTGTTGCCATGCTCATGCAATCCTTGTATCAATACCCTTCAGTGCTGTGCAGGCTCATGGGCTCCTGAGATATACTGCAAAGTCAATAGTTTCTACTTTGTGTATAAAAAAAAAAAAATTAGTTTGTACTGGAGGGGAAAAAAAATATTCACTCTATTCAATGGTAGATGTGGACAAACTGGTACTATGTGTGACAATATTTTTGTGAACATTGCAACTGCCCATGCAATTTTTAGCACCTAGTTCGGTGTTTCCGTGAAGGGAACTGGGTGTTGAGAAGGCTTTGAGACTATTTCAGCTGGGTGAATGAGAGCCTTTGACTGAGATCCTGGTGCTTCTTACTTGCTGTTGTTTGCTAGGGTTTTGTTATGTTATTTATTTCCCATGTACAAAACAACCAAATAAATTCTTGAGAGGAAGCATGACAGCCATGTGGATGAAAAGCTAATTTATATTGGTTTTATAGTCCTAGAAATACTCTTGAAAAGCTAAAGAATTAAAGAAATATTAGCAAATGAATGTTCCATTTCCTGCTGTATGCTTGTCAGGAAATCATATAAAATCTTCTGTTGCTTTTGTTTATATGTAGGATTAAATGAACAGCATCATAGTACTTGGAAAATAGTTTCTTTTAAACATCTCCCACTATTCTACTACTATTCCTGGAACATCCTCAATAAAATCTTTGGATGAGGGGGCAGGATGAGGAAGACTTGTGGGCTTCCCTCCTGACTAGAAATCTAACAAGGGGTGGGGAATTGACACAAAGTGTCTTTTGTTTGTTACCTTTTAGTGTGTGTTGGAGTTTTTTTGGTGGTTTTTTTTTTTTTAATCCTGCTTGTGGTATTGAATTGGAGCCAGTTTTGTTTAATATCTACCAGTGATCTGTTTGAGGGGATTGAGGGCACCCTTGGTAAGTTTGCAAATGGCACCAAGTTTGGTGGCAGTGTAGATCTGCTGGGGGGTAGGAAGGCTCTGCAGAGGGATATGGACAGGCTGGAGCAATGGGCTGAGGCCAACAGTGTGAGGTTCAGTGAGGCAAAGTGCTGGATCCTGCACTTGTGTGGCAACAATCTCCTGCAGCGTTCCAGGCTTCGGGCAGAGTGGCTGGAAAACTGCCCAGCAGAGAAGGACCTGGGAGTGCTGTCAGCAGCAGCTGAACATGAGCAGCAGTGTGCTCAGGTGGCTACAAAGGCCAATGGCATCCTGGTTTGTACCAGACACAGCACGGCCAGCGGGACCAGAGCAGGGGTTGGTCCCCGTGTACTGGGCACTGGTGAGGAAGACTTCAATCCCCTCAAACAGATCACTGGTAGATATTAAACAGAACTGGCTCCAATTCAGTACCACAAGCAGGATTAAAAAAACCCAAACACACCAAAAAAAACCCAACACACACTAAAAGGTAACAAATAAAAGACACTTTGAGTCAATTCCCCACCCCTTGTTAGATTTCGAGTCAGGAGGGAAGCCCACAAGTCTTCCTCAAATCCTGTGTCCAGTTTTGGGCACCTCATGACAGCACACACGTTTGAGGTGCTGGAGCTCTCTACAGCTGCCTGAAAGGAGGTTGTAAACAGGTGGGGGTTGGACTCTTCTTTCAGGTAACAAGTGACAGGACAAGAGGAAATGGCCTCAAGTTGCTCCAGGGGAGGTTTAGATTGGATATTAGGGAAAATTTCTTCATGGAAATTAATTTATCAAGCACTGGGACAGGCTGCTAGGGCAGTGGTGGAATCACCATCCTTGGAGGCATTTAAAAGGCATGTGGTGTGGCACTGAGGGGTATGGGTTAGTGGTGGCTTTGGCAGTGCTGGTTAGTGGTTGGACATGATGATCGAAAAGGTCTTTTCCACACTGAATAATTTTATGAATATAATTTCATTTTTTTGGTGGCATTTTGTAATGCTTCATGGCCATTCTCAGAATGTTAACTAATATAGTAGGACGGTACAATTTATGCTATGAAGTATTAGAGTATCATGAGTGAATGGTGTGATTTGTTATAAGCATGTAATTGACCTTAGGGAAAGTGGTGCAAAACAGTAGAATTTACTTGTTTACTAGTTTTTGATTTGCCTTTTGTCGTGTCTGTCCTGCCCTGTTCCTCCACCCTACCCCCAGTTCTTTTCTACATTGTATACACTAATCTAAAATTTCTTTGGCATACATTCAGTCCTACCTGTTAACATTTTTAATCATTGCCTTCCTGTAATTCTTCATTACATTAGTCAGATGTTAGATTCCTTCAAGAATTAAATTAATCTTTTTATTTAATATCCTGGGATGCTCAGGAACTCTAATTATGAGATAAAACAGATTCATTTTTTAAGACATTGTAAAATTACATTGGGATTTGAGGTTAAATACATGTCCACAATTCCAAATGCTCATCTGCAGGAGCAGACATACTCTTAGTCTCTCCCTTTATCTCTGTCAGTGGCAGGACTAGTTATTCAATGTGTCACTGAGAGGTAGAGAATTGTTTCATAATGTAGGACTAGTTTAATTCAATTTACTTTGAAATGAAGTTTTCTAGAACCACTAGAGTAATTACGCTGACTGATTGTATAGTCACCACTATAAGTGTGGATGTAAATATTTTCAATCAGTAAGAGAATGTGAAATAAAAATTTTAAATTAGCATCTCACCTTGTAGTAAGTCTGTGACAGCTTCTGGGAGTGCTAATCAGGGGCAGTAGGAACTTGGGCTGACTCATCTTGACACTGAAGTATTTATTACTGAAAGATAAATTGATTAGTTAAGAATATTGTGAAATTTACCTTTTCTGTGGGCAGAGAGTAATATATGTGGTCACATATATTGTCATAGGCTTTTTATATTTAAGTACTATGTATTGGGTTATAGCAGTAGTATAAAGAACCAGGTTATTACTGTGTGTAAACTGTGGGGCTTGTGCCGAATCACAAGGAGATAAAAATACTTGAGCCAGTTTCTGGTGTGCTTCATACTTCCGTAAATGTGTTTCAGTCTGTCTATCAACCAAAAATGCCACTTTCACTTCTGCTAACTTCTGATTTTGTAACCCAAAATCTTGGTTGTTAAGAAGAGCCTCATGTTTGCCATCAGTGGAATTTCAGTTGGGCTTTTGGTTTGAGAAGCTCAATAGCAGTCTGATGCTTGGCTGGTATCATGGACATGTGACTGACTTCAGCTCTTTACTGTCTGTGATTCAGGTATTCCTCGGTGGGTGGAGTAAATACAATAGTGTCAATTTCATTTAGATATATGTAATATATATTTGAAGGTTCCTAAAATATTTTGTAGTTTGGTGTTCTTGGGCTCTGAAGTGCAGTGTTGCATTGCCTTCCTGCATCATGCATTTATTCCTGCTTATTCATTGTCTGATTCTTGAAACTTAATTACGTTCTGATTGATCTCAGTTCATTTTCATGAAAATGTGACTGTTGGTAAGGACTGGTGTTAGTCATAGCAAGATTAGTAATGTATACTATTAAAAGTATGCAGTAACAGTGTAAAGTAATCAAGTCAAAAGCCTCCACAGAGAAAAGCCCTGAGCGAGGCCTTATCTAGCATTTAAACATCACTTATAATGCATGTGAAAGGCTTTGATGTTGTATAAGGCCCTCTAGAAACAGAGGGAAAAGTAAATAATTGACTGATTCCCAGTTACCTTGTACAGCCATTTACCAAGTCTGCCATTCTGGCTCATCAGTGCTTTGTATCTGCATAGTTTGGGCCTCTACCTGATAAAAAAATAATTCATTTCTCAAACTCGCAATGCTTCACTTGCTTCTGTTGC